>NC_092807.1:5971635-6274665 GCF_040954645.1 Diabrotica undecimpunctata
TTTAAGCTCCATGGATGCGGTTTATTTTTTATATACTGTTTTATATTTAATTGGCCTTTGCAAGGAACCATTTGTTCATATCCAAACAAACATAGTTCTCTAGTTCTAGCTCGTTGCATATATTTAGTACTGAGTTAAAGACTGGTCTGACCTTTCACAGCTTGTCGTTCTGATTTCGGTCCTACAAATTTTTAACACAATGTATATTGGTTCGAAGTTTGTAGAATCTATTTATCAACATTGTCTACATACTTAGACGTTGAAACTTCAAATAACCAATAAATATGTGTAATCCAAATAAAACTTTCAGCTCTTTCAAATTGGTTTGTGATAACTGATTAACATTATTCTAAAGACCATGAATATAGGTACAGTCGACCATTTTTTAGAATAAGTTTTCTGTTTTTCTGTAATTTAATGAAATATTCTGTTGAATATATTTCATTTTCAAGCAAAATATGTTGAACTGATTATCCCTCCAACAATAAACTTCTGGTTTGGAAGAACTTGACGTCTTGCATCCATATGACCTCCTTTCTTTGGGATATATCCTTATTTGGATAAATATTTTTAAACTCCTTAGAATATGGAGTCGGATGTTCCTCATGCATAATGCTTTCCTCGATAACATTATGAAACTCCTCTGCTTGTTCAATTATATCCTACATATCGTCAGGTAAAAGATCTCCAATTCCAGTTGGCAATATAATATCTTTATCTTCGTCGCTATAATCACTTTCAAGGCCTTCCATATCAGAAAGGCCCTTTTTTAGCACTTGAAGAAGTTCACTTTTTGTTAAAAATTTGTTTTATACAATTTTGTACAATTTTAGAGACCTTTTATAGTCACTCCAGAGATATATGACGAAAAAATTCATATACATCTAATAATATAATACTTGTACTTCAAATAAAAACATAAAATTGACTGAATGACCAATAATTTTTGATATATTTATGGAATTACAAGAGCTTACCTTGATAAAACGTGTAACACAGTAACCAACGCGTAAACAGCTCTTATAAATTGATGCTTATCTGTGCTAGAAGTCACTTTAAACTAGGCAATACTTATTACAGAATATCTGTAGATGTATAATATCACGTATAGTTCATCCCAAACCCTTCTTTCAGTGCGTCACAGTTGATCGAATTCTCTCTAACGCATTAAGCTAGAAGTGACAGAAAAAAACGTGAGTCTGTGATTATTATACATAGAACTTAAAAAATGTATCGTTCACGGGTATTTGCATATTATAGCGGATTCTACTTACGGATATATAATTGGTTGGAGTTTAGAATACGCTAAATAGATATCCAATCAATGATGCGCATAAATTTAATTTGACGCAGATGGTCTCAATAGTGACAGTATGTTGACAACGTCAACTGATAAAATGATAATTGTCATTCCAGGTTAGTATTTTCAGACATTTTACAGTGAAAATTTAATTTTGTATTTATTGTCCTAAAAATATTTTAAATATGTCGAGATATACCGAGAATGAACAAAGACTAATATTAAAATTATTAAAATATTTTCAATTAGAAAAAGAGGCTGGGACAACTTTATTATCATTAGTAGTTTAAATGCTATACATTTTAGCCATAGTGTTTGTAATAAATAATAATAAATACATAAATAAATCTTAGCTAATTAAGCACTTTTCTTGTAATGTATAGAATAGGAATTATGACAAACTGCCGTTCCAATATAATGCGTAATAAAAAATTTTATACAGGACGGGACCTCTAATATGTAAATTAAAAAAAAAATTGAATTCTTAAGTTTTTACTCCACATTTTCAAAATATAACCTTTTCATATTTAGCCGATTACGATTCTTCAACTGTCAGATTTAACCAAAATGTCATGCAATAATTCTCGACATTCTTAAAATCCTATATGACGTCAAAATTAGTGACGCACTGAAAGAAGGGTTTGGGACAGACTGTATCTTTAAAACGAAGCCAATTGTGCGTAGGCCTGATACTTGAAAATTATGTGTACAATTGTAGACGATAAGAGCGAAAGGGTTAAGATACCTACAGGATATATTTAAAGTTGTTCTAAAGAGATCAGCAGAAAAGCCGTCTCCCAAATTGTTTAACTAGGAAATGTGTCTTTTTCCACGACTACTTTTACAGGTGCAGGCAAGACTGTTAGATACACTAATTTAAGACATATTTTTATAAAAAAAAAACTATCTATTCCTACTAACCTTTTATTAAATTTATATCATATGCTTTAATAATTATAATAATACTGGCTTATAATGTAAAAGTGGTTACTATTCACCAAAATAATTAAAATTGCTGTCTTTATTATGTCATTTGCATTGAATTCTGACAGCTTATGTGCGAGGTTGCCAATTATTGTTGTAGATTTCACTTAGTTTCAAACAATTTAAATTATGTAATTTATTTATTGTTAGGTTTTTTTGACTCTGTTGGGCTTTTGTAATCCTTATAAATTGTATCTGGTTTTGTGTTTAGGGACAATCTACGATCTTCAATGGCTTCTACAACCTTCTCAACCATTTGTTGTAAATTCTTTTTTCAACACATTCTTTTATTAGAATAGTGTCATCTGCCAACCGTATAATATTGATTGCTCGACAATTTACTGTTATTCCTTAGATAGTTTATTCAGTAATTTCTGGATTATTTCCTCTGAGTATACATTGAATATAGTAGAACAGACACAGCCCTACCTAACACTCCTCTTTAATTTCTTCTAAAAACGTTATTTTTAAAAATATTTTGAGCGCATGACTCATTAAACCTATGGTTCCGTGGTCTTTACATACTTTTGCCACAGAATAAATAACAATTAGAGTGCCTGCCCACTCTAAATGTCTCCTCTGAAGTGTATCAGCACGTGATCGCCATATTTAAAACGGAAAACAAAGGATCGTATTGAGAAATTTGTGACAAGCTACGACAGAACCATACTTTAAATTTTTAAAGATTAATAATTTAGTAAATTTGAAATAATTTAATCTATTCTTCAACTAAAAGTACGACATAAAATATTGCATATTATGTCTATGGTTATAAATTTAATTTTTGGAGCAAAATGTCGTGTGAAACGCAGTCAAAATTATGCGATTGCCGCGTTCAAGCCCCTCAATCACCTCGCTCACATTAAATACCCGTTCGAGCACTTCTGAATCCTTTTCAATCAAGTTTCTTTTAAAATTTTGCTATTAATTTCGTGGACGTCCCTACAATTAGAATTAGTAAGAGACTCTATTATTTGAGAGACCTTTATTTCGACAACGGGACAAAAAAAGGACTTGCTCGGAGAAAAACAATTTCTGTAATTAAAGAGAACATCGATATTAATAGTGGGAAAAGATGCAATTATATTCTCTGCAATTATGACAAATCATTGATTTATTTCGTCTGGAGGTAGATCAGGTTGTACCGAACTGGATCTTGTGTTTCGAAATTTACTATTTTCCAGCAGTCTCTAGGTTTATTATTGGAATTTATATTCAAATTTTTATTGTTTATATACTTTAAACAAATCAGGATTGTTAGTGGCATCTGCAATGTATTTAATAAGAGAAAGATTAGATCTGTAAAACCTTAATTTATTATTAAACCATTGCACGGTGAGGTTTGTTTTTGTAAATATGTATTGATATCTGTATTATTTTTTTCATCATATCTTTACATTTAGATTCTACTTTCATCTGTAATTACTTTCGAGTATGATTTTTGTTCTTAAAATGCATGTTATTTTAAAAATACTTATCTTTCGCAATACAAAAAGCATCCCAAATTAAAAACAGAGTCATTAGCTTTTATGAAAAAGCGAGTAGACATGCGAAATGCTTCATTAACCAAAGTGAACTTCTAAAATATCGAAAAGGACGAGCATTTAAAAAGCCAGGGATTACACCCTCAGGTGAGATTAGGGCGAATTTATTCTTTCGGCGAGTCATCAATTAGCTGGCCCCTTTTCTTTTCCATTGAACTGGGAGACATTAAGTGCACCGTTTTCCTAAGAATTTCGGGAAGTACCTAATAACAATTTATAGAAATTGCGTTTCTTTAAAATACCGTTGTTTAATTGGCATCGCTCGAGGATGAGTCTCTTAGGTATGGAATCGGAAAAGGCGGATTAGATCGGAGGAAACAACGAGGCTGTTTACCAATTAAAAAGTTTGCTGCTTAACATTAATATGCTATTTGATGTTAAAAATACTTTTTTAATTAAAATATAATTGTCTACAATCTACTTATTGCTCCGTCTTCTAACGAAGGTTGGTGATCACTTCTTGAAACGCTTTCTTATCTTTTGCAACGTAAAATATGTGTTCAACACTGATGTTGCCTTTTCTTCCCTCTAGTCTTCCTTGCATGATGACGTGTTGAAGATAGTATTTATCGTTTCAAAGTATGTGGACCAGATACGATGTTCTTCTTACTATTATTCTTATTATTAGGTTTATACTATTTTTTTATAGTTGATCAGTGTGGTTACAGTTTGAAATGCTATTTGGTGATAGAGCTAGACAAGATCCTAGAACAGAAGTAGAAAATCTTTATAATTAATGTTCCATACGAACTAGGAATGTTGTAAAAAGGCAATACAGGGAATGAAAATGATGATTCCCAGTCTTTAAAAATCGAATGAGATTAAATTTGAAAGTGACTATAAATGTAATAGTAGCAACAGCAGTATTTTATAACATTACCATAAAAAACCATTTAATTAAGGCCATAGAAAGAAAAAAAGAAAACATTTTTTCCCAATTTTAAGGTGAAATTGAGGAAACATTAATATGAATTATGTATTGGATAGCAGTTTGCAGAAGTCGATTCACAATTTAAAAAAATATAATTTCTATTTATCAATTGTTTTGTTTCGGAGGAAACTTTAAAGTTACCTCAGAATAATTTATAAGTTTTCAACTCACTTTCACCTTTGTCAAGAAAAATTGTATATGATATTACGATGCAAATAATTTATTAATTTGCAATTTTATAATTGTAGATAATATAAATTATAAATATATATTAGTTCAGCAATTTTTGCACTATGTTCTTAAAATTTGTGTATAGTTTAAATTAACTTATAAAAGACAACACTTTTTGTACAGTTTATTTATTACAAATTTTCCCTGAGCATATTTGTGTTTTAATTACAATTCAATTTTTATTATTTTATTTTTAATTGTTGTTCCTTAATATCTTTCATGATATTTCTCTCTTTTTTTGTCCCGTTATGAATCATTCTCTTCGTTCGTTAATATTTTTTCTTGGTTAATTCTATACTTAATTGATTTATATTTGGATACTTTCTCAATATGTAAGACAGTTTTTATGAAATTTAAAGAACTACTTCTATTTCATCTTCTTCTTCTTCTTCAGTGCCTTATCCGGTACGGATGGTGGCGATTATCAAGGCTATCATGGCTTTGTTGACTGTGACTGTGACAAGTGAACTTTAGTCTAAAGTAAACCATAATTAATGTTTACTTTAGGGTGTCATTATGAAATCGGGCTTTAATTTTTATTCTACACATTTCTCATTTTAAAATTATTTTATATAAATATAATGTAACAAAAAAAGTTATTAGTAGATACGATTAATATACACGATTACGATATACGAATAATAAATACAAATTCGATAAAATGCTTAGTTTGGAAGCTATTTCTCGAACACGTCTTTGGTATAATTTGTTGTAAAGTTTTATTTCATTTCTCCTATTTTAGAAGTATAGTTACTCGACGTAATATTCCCTCTCATTTATTATTAGCGAAAATGTGGTCATTATTTCGGTAGCACACTCCGTCCCGGATCAGTTAGAATAGAAAATAGAAATCCGGTGGTCACATCATCACACAGAGAACGGCGTGTGTTCTGCTTTCGAGCTGCTGGTATCCGGTCACGTCATTCATATCTGGATAATGTCTTGTCGGTTGGATATTGGATGTGTTAATACTGGTGTCCGACAAGCCATAAACACAAGACGGGACTTGCAGATGGCGCTTCTCTATCTCTATCTTTCCTTTTCGAACGGACACATTCGGTTTCAGAACTCGACCAGGGTACCGCCAATGGATCAACCACAAATGTTTAAACATTTTCGTAACGTTAATGTGTAAAGTATTTATCCTTTTCTCTTTTTTGGGTGTTTAACGTGTAGGGAAACTATGTTTTTGAAATTTTTAATCGAGGGTCAGTGCGGCTCTTGTCTTTTCTCGTGTATCGGTAGTTTTACTATTACTACTTTTGTTGACTTTTACAAATAAATAAATGATGCCTCAGTGGCCTCCTTACTATCTCCAGTAATTACCAATATCTAAATGGAAGACTTCGCGAACAGAGCACTATCCACATCAATGCTCAAACCCACATGTTGGCTACTAAATGTGATGATACATTCGTCACATAATGAAAATAAAATACCTTGGAATTACACTGTTCGGCTGTAGAGACCTCGAGCAAGAAGTGAGAGATCAAGTACAAAAAGCAAATTGATTGGTAGGATGCCTTAATAACACTATATGGCGAAACAGACATATTAACACTGAGATAAAGTCAAGAATTTATAAAGCCAGTATAAGACCAATAATGACATATGCTTCAGAAACAAGACCTAACACAGCCACAACACAACAGCTACTGGAAATGCCAGAGATGGGAGTACTGAGAAGAATTATAGGAAATACGCTGAGAGATCAAAAGAAGTGAAGACGGTAGAAGAAACGTACAGTGTATAAACGAATGAACATTAAATAGAAAAAAAATTGGAATAACCAGATAAGCAGAGATAAATCACCAATTGACAGAAGGATAATCGAATGATCGCGCAAAATATTCTATCTTTTGCGCGATCAATACTTCCATAGAGGTATTAATCCGCTAATGAACAAGCAATGTTACAATCTTTTGTAAGCTGTAGCCTTACTTACTTACTTACTTACTAGCCAACGCCCACACTTAGGATGTTAGCCATTTGATGGCGCGCTGACCAGTATAGACGAGTCGTTTCTCGTAGGCGATCTTCATCCTCCTCAGGTGGGTCTGTTTTCAGGGCTGGCACTCTGGAAGGTGAGAAGCATCCATCTGGGGCTGATCACATAGTGGACAGTTGTCATTTTCGCGGACGCCGATGCGATGTAGATGGGAGGCCAGGTAGTCATGCCCCGTAGTTGTTCTGAACACGGCTACACTAATGGGTCTTGGCCAGTTGCGAGGGATTGGTGACTCTATTAGGTGGGCCCAAGATTTTCCAGCACCGGCTTGTATTTGCTGCTCTTTTATCTTCGCTTTGATTCCTCTTCTAATGGTGGACTTTGCTGATGTGTACGATTGGAAGCTAGGGGGCTGTGGAAGAGTAGTGCCTTCTTTTGCAAGTTCATCCGCCGCTTCTTTTCCTTCAACACCGACGTGACTAGGGATCCATTGTAGAGTATCGATTTGTCGACAGGGCGAGGATTGCGGCTTGGCAGTCGATGAAGAAGGCAACTTTTTGGGGGTGTTGGAAATTCTCAAGATTTTTTGCAGCTTGGTGTATAGCAGCAATTTCGCCGTCGAAGTTGGTGAGAGGGGCACCCACAGCTATGGAGCCTTTGAAGAACGTTGAGACGTATCCTCCTCCTGTTCTTCCCGAGTCCGGCATCGAGGATCCATCGCAGTAGATGTGGAGCCACTCATGTGCTGGGTACTTGGTGTGTATCGTCTCTAGGGCGGCTTTCCTTAGGGCAATGTCTGACGATAAGTGCTTCGGGTCGTTATGGTTTTCAAGCAGTAATTCTGTGTTTGGCAGACAGCGGGCCAGTGTGGTTTGCGCTGGGTATTTTTCCATGATTTGGTTTGGTACTGTAAGCGGAGTGGTTTGTGTTTTAAGACGTAAGGCTGCTTGTCTATATTCGTCACATTTTTGTGGAAGTATTCGTCTTTGCCTTTCCCAGAAGGTTAACGCGTGTTGCTCTCTGCGGCATTGTATTGGTTCAATACCGGTCTGGGCTTCCATTGATGTAATCGGTGTTGATTTTGGAGCACCGGTGATGACGCGAAGGGCAGTGTTCTGGGCGACTTCAAGCTTGGAGGTGGAGTTATTGTAGCTTCACTCCCATATTCTAATATCGGCCGGACATAGGTTTTGTATGTTGCTGTGTAGCTGTAGCCGACTTGACTTAACCTTTAACATGCCTTCACTCCGCTCTGTCTTGAGCAATACCCATTCAATTCTCTACGCCCAAAGCTTTAAAGTCTTTTGCTATGTTATTTTGCCGCCGCCGGGGTTAAGACTTCTTTCCATATTAGCCTTACTATTCTTTCGTCAGAATGTGTTCTGCGCACTGGACTCTTCTGAACTTTATTTCTTTTATTATGTTGGCGTCTGAATATTCTGAATTCGCGCTCTTTGTCGGTCCTTATCCTATATTGTCTTGCTGTTCCATCAAGCAGAGGCCCAAAGATCTTCCTTTAGAATTTTTCTTTTCCAAACACGTAGTAGTCCACGTTAAGCAACTCTACATCACTACTGGTCATGTGAATGTTTTAAAAAGTTTTATATCTTTGTATGGCTTGTTAGTTATTTTAATTTTATAATCCTTTGAACGGCATAAAAACATACGTTGCCGTTTTTATCCTACGGATAATTTCTTGTGATTCTGTCTTTAGTTCTTCGTGCTTCTTCAGATCTGATGCTACTTCTATCCATATTTATATATGAAAGTGGCCCTTGGAACTTAAAAACAACTATCATTAAAAGAGAAGAAGCTTTTAAAAGTTAAACGTGTGGACGTTTAATAAAGATTTATTGGACTAAACGTCAAACAAATAAGCCAATATTGAATCTTCTGCAAAAACCACGTAAGCTAATATATGACGATGTAAGCTAATATATGACGATGTAAGAAAAATATGCTCTGCTTTACCTAGTCATGAAGGGTAAAATAGAAAGAAAGAGAGCGACTTGAAGACAAATAAGTCCATGGTTAAGAAACTTTTATAAATGATTTGGCTTCATTCCCATACGTTATTCAATGTCAAAGATAGCAGCATAAAAGATAAGAAAATATGTAATTTTAGAAATTTCATCTTGCTCCGCTTGCAGTAAGACTCGGGTGAGAGCGTTGCCCGTTTTTAATAAACTCAGATGCAGCATCCTCAACCGGTCAGTCGTTACGGCCTGATTACGCGTCGCGTGATGCCCTATCGTAAAAGGACGGCCGGACTGTCCTTTCTGGATATTCCTGGATATTCCCGGAACGAGTTTTCGGGATGATTGAAGTTTGGGGACGTGTAATTTGACTCATAAATTTGTCTGTATTTTCCTGGATTAGGTGCACGGTCGGAACTTCGTTGTAATGGAGTCGTTCGCTGTTTTGGGAACTCTAAATAAAGATGGAGCCAAATAATGATTATAACGATGAAGGGATGTTCGTCGGCTTGTTCATTTGCTTAATACTCGTTTGGGCTTTATAGCTGGTTGTTTGTATAACAGTTTATTCTTATTTTGGTTGTCTTCTAGTAACGATCTACTAATTGCTATCAAAAATATTATATAATTAGAAACGGTAACTTTAGGCTCAATATTGCACAACAACAGAAAATAAAATAATAGTAATAAGTAGACTTCGGCAAATATGCATATTGCATATTTTGCATATTGTGCATATTTTATGCAAATATTTCATATTTTGGCATATTTGTATAAAAGTTTGCATAAAGTGCATAAAAGTTCAGATTTTTATACTGTATTTGAAAATGTTTAAACATACCAATTTATTTCAATTCTTGTATAAAATTTTGTAGTCATTTTAATCAAGAAATGATCTAAGTACGTAATCTCTACAGGTACAAAACATTTACAATTTCAAAGAAGATCAATTTAAGTAGCCCTCAACATTCTTAGAAAGTCTCGGTCACTGAGGCATTCAGTTATTGGATAATCGCTAAGGGTTCGCTCATTTGCATTTTATGATCTAATCCCCAAATCTATCTACAATTTATTGTATCTTAACAGCAGGTAAACGGCTAATAGTTTTGTTCCTAATTTAGGGATTTTCCAAAATCTCCCAGTTTATTGAATTAGGTACCTAAACATTTCTAATTTGATGCTCAGATTTGTAAATCATTTTTGTTTTGATATTCAAAGCGTAAACACTCGTTGTGCGTAACAAAAAGGAAGATTGTGATTTTATAATGCCTAAAACAACCAGTGCTTCAACTTGGATTAAACCTTATAAAGAGCTGTCTATGGATATGGGAAAAATCTACTGTTCAGTCTGTGGCAAAATTGTAAGTATCTAATATTTTCTATTAAATATCTAATATTTCATACATACAGGGTGTTTCCAAATGACACTTACAACGTTTGACTGTAGATACTTCTCGAAAAATTGAACAAAACGATATAGTTAATGAGGGGTCAAACTTATTTACTTTTCGAGATACAGGGTGTTAAAATTAAAAAAAATTAAATTCTTTTAGTTAATAACAACAATAACTTTAAAACCAATAAACGTATTTACTTGAAATTTAGTACTCGTAGGTTGTTTTTAAATGAAAAATAGCTTCCTTTAGTGAGAAAAAATTGTCCATGGTACAATACAATGGTGTGTATTTAGAAAAATTTTTCACCTTTACTTTTTTTTATGAAGTCAGCTATTCTAAAACACAATTATTTTTATTGTAATTGAATTAACAAAAAAAAAACTTTTGTTGAATTTTAAAATAAGTTATATGATGTACTAATGGTTAGTAACAAAAACTAATTTGTGGATTAATACTGCATTTAAAACACTTATCGAGTGTTTTTTTTTCCAAACCAGTTATTTGATTAACCAAAAACACCTTGTATATTTTTATATTTTAAAGGTTGGGTTAAAATAAAGGTTTTTATTTTTATTTATAGATAGCATGTGAGAAGAAATTTCAGATAGACCAACATGTGAGAACTGCTTAACACATTGCAAAAAAAGGAAAAATAGGA
The DNA here is from genome assembly GCF_040954645.1 of Diabrotica undecimpunctata. NCBI lineage: Eukaryota > Metazoa > Arthropoda > Insecta > Coleoptera > Chrysomelidae > Diabrotica > Diabrotica undecimpunctata. Next base: position 5,982,605 of record NC_092807.1, read on the forward strand.
GGAAAACATCAAACTTCAATGGCTAAATGTTTCCAATCTACTTCAAAAAAATTAGATGAGCAAGAAACTTTTAATGAAGACTTGTGTCGCGCATTAGTGTCTGCAAACATATCGCTTTCAAAATTAGCAAATGTAAATTTTAGTTCGTTTCTAAAAAAATATTGCAATCTTAATGTTCCAAGTGATCGGTCTCTAAGAAGAAATAATGTGAACGGGCTATACTCGTCGGTGTTAATTAATATTAAGGAAGAAATTGCAGACAATTATTTTTACATATCTGTAGACGAAACCACTGATTCCTTAGGAAAGTATATTGCTTATTTATTGATTGGTGTTCTTAAAGAAGATACCTTACCAAAATCTCATCTTATTTCATGCCAGCAACTTGAGAAAACAAATGCTTTAACAATTTCGCGTTTTATACAAGAAACATTAGCAACTTTTTTTCTTCCGACAACTATTCCTTCTAATAAATTACTGCTTATTTTATCGGATGCTGCTCCTTATATGGTGAAAGCAGGACAAAATTTAAAAATATTTTTCCCAGATTTAATACATGCTACTTGTGTAGCGCATGGATTAAACAGAGTTGCAGAGGAAATACGAAAAAAGTTTCCTCTTGTAAATACCATGATATCCAGTGTCAAAAAAGTATTTCTTAAATCTCCTATAAGAATTCAACTTTATAAAGAAATGCTACCTAACATTCCTCTTCCACCACAACCTATTTTAACGCGATGGGGAACATGGTTAGAAGCAGCTAATTTTTATGCAGATCATTTTGTTAAAATAAAGAACATAATTGATACGTTAACAGATGAAAGTTTCCAATCTCTTTTGGATTCTAAACAAACTTTTCAGAGTAACTTGCTTCAACAAGAACTTTCATTTATAAAATCAAATTTTAGTTTTGTTCAAAAAACAATTACTCAGTTAGAATCACCAAAACTGTCATTGTTCGAAAGTACAGCATTAATAAAAGAATTTGCGTCATGTTGTCGGAACGTTAGAGGTAATATTGGAAAAGATATTTTAAAAAAATTTGAAGCTACTATGGAAAAAAATAAAGGTTACCATATTCTTTCTGAAGTAGTCAGTGTTCTAGCTGGAAATATTTCGGAAACAATTAATTTAGAACCAAATGTTTTGGTTAGTTTGAAAAATGCTCCCGTTACATCAGTTGATGTTGAACGAAGTTTTTCCATATATAAATATATGTACTCAGACAGAAGCCACAAGTTTTTGTTAGAAAATTTTGAACACCACTTGGTCATTTATTGTTACCATAATTCTAAATAAGTTTATTCAGACTTAAAAATGATGTAGTTACTTAAAATAAATGTAAATCTTAATGAATAGTAGGAAATATTTAGTTATGTACACTTTTTTTTTTAAATAAAATTGTTACTATTTTACAATTTTTTTATTTATTTGTATGCATATTTTGTAAAATATTTGCATATTTTCTGGTAAACACGTGCATATTTATGCGCATATTTTCTACATTTTTATTTGCATATTTGCCAAAGTCTAGTAATAAGAAAAAATCCTAGTATATTAATATTATGAAATCACTTTTCTATAAGATTTGGTAGTTGCATAGTCACCGTCCTAATCACGTAACGTTAATCGCTTAAAATTGTCGTAAAAATGTAAAGTTTGGTTAAACCAGTTATAAAACCACTATGGTTTTAACCAATATCAATACAACAATAATTACCAGATATTAGATCTATATTTATATAGATGTAAAAGTAAACAACTCGTTACTAACCAATGTTTTAGTATTTCGATTTCGTATCTATTAAAACACCGAAAAATAATTTCCTTTTTGCGTCGCTAAGATTGATAATATAAACATTTTTAGTTTTGTTTCTATTAACACAAATTGCGTTCCTTTGATCGTGATGGTTGGTGATCCACTTAGGTTGGTGTGGAAAGTCATGCGGGGAGATTATGAGGTCACTCGACAATAGACCACGATACGAGTCAGATCATTGTTTAGTCACAATTTTTCTCTTTAAATTAAGTGTAGTCAAGTTTGAGTGGACATTCGGAAGAAATAGCTTAAGGGTGTAGTCTTCAAAGTCGGCAAATTTTTTCAATTTGAAAGGTGAATTTATACTGAAAATGCAATCTGGCCGTTTTTGTTAAAATAATCACCGATTGTTTGTGCTGTATTTGATCTGAGAGATTTTTAAGACTGCGTTTCCAACCATTTGAGAGGTCCACATGGTTTTAAGAAGAAATAGAGGGGCTAAGTTTTAAAAATTGTAGTTTGTTGTCATTCAGGATAATACGAACCCCGAGTCAGTTCCAATTTGTGGGATGCAGTTGTTTGTTTGCAGTGTTTTGGATCAATTCCGATCCCAAAAACTTTCTTAAAGGAAATATATCAGCCAGACTGATATAAGGAACTTTTGTTAAATTCACCCTTTAATATTCTTTAGGAAAGAAAAGCCTTTCTTTCTATCCAGCAAAAGGATTATTTTAAACGGCGTCCAAATTCAAATAGTTTAGGAACCTTCTTGTGTTTTGTTGCCCAGGAAATTTATGTAAGCAATTTTTTAATTACTTTTTTTGTAGTTACCCCATTTTGTAGTTACTACAATCAAACGGCCAAAATCAAAATAGAAGACCAGTTAACTGATAAAATTGCAATAGAACGTGGAGTACGACAGGGCTGTATTTTGTCTCCATTGTTGTTCAACATTTATTCTGAATGGGTATTTAAGGAAGCTTTAGACGGTTGTGCGAAAGGAATACTAATAAACGGTGAATGGTTGAATAACATTAGATATGCAGATGACACTATAGTTTTTGCCGATAATCTGAATGACTTACAGATATTAACAAATCGCATAACAGAAGTCAGCAACAGATACGGACTAGCTCTTAACATAAAGAAAACCAAATTTATGACAATTAGTAAAAAACCAATACTAAACGCTTAACTTACAATCAACCAACAGAATATCGAAAGAGTCGAGCAATATACATATCTAGGCACCAATTTAAATAGCCAATGGGACCACTCAACAGAAATTAAACAGCGAATAATAAAAGCAAAAGCAGTATTCGTTAGAATGAGAACAATTTTCAACAGTCGAGACATATCATTAAAAACAAAATGCCGTCTATTGAACTGCTACATATTCACAGTTCTGCTGTACGGAATGGAAGCGTGGACACTGACTGTTGCATCTATGAATCGGCTCGAAGCTTTCGAAATGTGGTGTTATAGGCGCATCTTACGTATATCCTGGGTTGACAGAGTTACTAATGTGGAGGTCCTGCGTAGAATGGGGAAAGAATGTGAAATTCTCATGACCGTCAAAACTAAAAAGTTGGAATATCTAGGACATGTAATGAGAAACCAAGAACGTTACGGCCTTCTCCAGCTGATTCTCTAAGGGAAAGTAAATGGTAAGAGAGGACCGGGAAGAAGACGCATTTCCTGGCTTCAAAATTTACGAAAGTGGTATAACACGACTACCACTGAACTGTTCCGCGCTGCAATAAATAAAGTAAAGATAGCCGTGATGATCGCCAACATCCGGAACGGATAGGCACTTTAAGAAGAAGACCCCATTAGATCTCTATTTTATTCACTTACTTACGACCCAGCTCCCCAACTAAACTAAGGGTGGACGTTCGCAAACGTTTCGATTTGGTTGTTAACCCTTTCTCCAGCCCATTAATTGCTCAGTCGCCACTTTCAACCCCCTATAAGTGATACCCAATGTGGTAGGCAAATCATACCGTTACAATGTGAACTACAAAGTGGGTAGTACTGCTGATGGATGAATTTTTTTGATGACTGAGAATTATATGCAGGAACATTTACAACCGATCTGCAACTAGATGTTAAATTAAGCTTTAAACATGTATTATCTTTTTGTATAGCGTTTTTATTTATTACCATATCACAATATGATAAAACTGGTAATTTTTGTGGTAGTGTGTAAAGTTTGACTTATCACCGTTAGGTTATAGCATGAGAAGTGCAGCTAAATGTATCTTAGTGTTTACCACCAGATAAAGAAATAGATTTAAAACTAATGTTAAAAATATGCTACTTAAGTAACTTTTAAGTTTTAACACATTCTAAAATGACCGTATATACTCTAGAAATTATAAATTGCTTATCTATATTTAAGTTATTTTCTTTAGAATTGAGTAACATGCGGTAATTGGTGGTAAAGTACATTCGTTTACCAAATTCCCATTAGTAAACATTCCTCATTCGTCAAGAGGCTATTAAATATAATTCATTACCTTAAGTTAGACAGATTCTCATGTTACAGATCCAAACTTGCCAGAATTTTATATTCAAATTGTATCGTGTTTATTTTTAAGTTAATATATTGTGTTATATTTATGTTATAGTTATTGTTAAGTTATTTACTGGTCGTGTTATTTTTTCGGGTTTAGTCTAATTGTGATATAATGATTAAATTTCAAGAAATTCTTACACTAACAGTTTCAAAAGTCAATATTTTTAAAAATCATGTGATACATAGGTCGTACATCAGTACGGCCCTGTTTGGATTACACGTGGTTCTATTGACGATTGGGAATTTGTAAATTGAATACGGTTTAAATGTGGTACGTAATATTTTGCCTACAACATAGGGTATAATTATGGGGGTTTAAAAATTGGGACAGAAGTTACTGGGGTGAAGATAGGGCAAGCAAAATAAACGATACTGTGCGAACGGCACTCAGGGTTTATTTGGAGAGCTGGGTCGTGGATAAGTGAATGGCAAGGGGGTTGGATTGGGGCAACTACAAAAATGAAACAAAGGGGTACGGACATAAATCTCCTGGACAAACTGGCAAACAAAAACAACAGGAAGGACCTCTAGCAAGTTAAAATGGACGCCGCTTCGAGGTGCCAAATTATAACGATTACAACAACTAGTTGTAACTATTGAAATAATTATTAGAAATACAAAAATGGTTAGAAGACTATTATAAAATTAAAAGACAAAATGGTGCAGAGAAATAAATTAAACATATATTATATCTCACCAAAAACAGATACAAAAATACAGATAGCACGAAAAACACTATATTAATAGTTACAACAATTATACCAATAACAACAAATAAAACTTACATGTCATTATTCTTTTACAAACCCGTGAGATGCTACAAAAACTTACAAATGTTACTGGGCTATAAACTGTGGCACATAAAAACTTATTACAAATAAAAAATTATCTTTTTAAATAATGAAAGCAATTATTATAAAAAAAATGTCTGTCTTTACTTTAAAATTAAAACACAGAAAAAGTTACCTGATTTCACAAAAAAAAAAGTACTAAAGTTTCTGAGGGTTGAAACTGGATTGGAAATCTCTGAACACGAACAAAAGAAAGTTGGAGCATTGGAACACAAACTTTTGAAATACGGCTTCTTAAAAAAACAGGAATAGGTACAGCTGGACACAATGGCAACATTTCAAATTTCACTCTAACTTTAACTTTAATTGAACTGCTACTATGATATACTGCTACTACTAATATATACTCTACTACACACTAGATTTCCATGAAAAGAGCAAAGAATAAGAAAACCGTAAAAAATTCGACGTAGAATTTTGGACATAACGCTGAGGTCCACCGCTCTTGACTACGCCTCAGTGAGAGTGAACAATTATCTTGCCGGCAAAAACTTCTCAGCGATCTCAATGAATGTTTATTTGGAACGCAGAAAATTGGGCGGTTTCGATCGAAGAAAAATATCAAAGAATTTGCGTCCGTGATATAAACAAACTTTAAAATGGTTCACATTAAGTTCGGCGACGTAAAAAGAACGAAATACTATTTGGGTTTTTACTCGTATGATAGGAACAAACAAACATGGAAAACATTCTTCGTTATTTTAATACATATATAAGGGGATTTCAATTTAATACATATACGAGGGGATTTCAAAATACATATCAAGGAAAATGCAAATGCTACAAATGACACAATAATAATTATAAATTTAGTGCTCAAGCTGATTAAAACAAACAAAAACGTATAAAGACTGAAATTGTACTAAAATTTCTATTAAATAAGTACCATTCACAATATGAATACAGAGTAACATACCAAGATTTATGACAATATATAATAAATATATTATTTACAAATTTTAATAATCTTCTTCTTCTTACTGCGCTATTTCCTTTCAAATGTTGGCATCCACACAAAAGATTTCTGTGGATGACCGGTAAAACCATCTCCTCGGATCTTTCAAGTTCTGGCGTCTTTCAACTAATTTTTTCCTGTAGTTTATCTTCCAATATGATTTGTAGTAATTCATATCTTTTACCTCTCAACACATTTGGGATTCTGTTAGAATGTTCTCCATGTTATAAAGTATACTGTTCTTTTAAATAGTTTTTACATACTTCTGGTCTATGCAACTTAAAAACAACTTCTGTTTTTCCATAGAGTTACACGTTACACGAGAACACTCGGTAGAGATTGTAGGAGTGGACCTGTCACTTATCAGACTAGTGTACTGCAAATTTAAACACTTTACCAGAAAACCAACCAAACTTCATGAATATTTTTATTGTACATAAAGAAGAGCAAGAATTTTCTATATTTTCTCTCTAAATTTTCTGTCATGTATTTTTCGTTTAATTTGGTTTTTCCTGATACTTTATTAATAAACTGTAAAAAAATGCATAAAAGTCAGATACTAGTTTTCTTGTCCGTTTTATTTGCTCTATGAAGGTTCCAATCTTCTATTGAATAAAACTACTTTTAGTTTATTATTGCAGGTCCTAAATGCTTTTAAATTATTTTTTGTTGCAGAACTCTATTTTGAGAAATTTTTACAGATAAAAACAAACTGGTTGTTAACCCAATACATTTTAATTAAGCACTAGTAATTTTCCTGTTTTATAACAAATAGAATCTATCAAAAAAGATCATTTACTGTGGAATTTCTCTATCTAACACGAGATTTACGGTAAGTATTAGTGCATAAACAGCCATCAAAGAGAATTAGGAGACACCTGAACTTTGCCGGTGACAATCTCAGTCGAGCCTGCATAATTCCTCTATAGTCTGCTGTCACGTTGAAGGGACGTAGAGCCACGACGCCTCGTGGCATCGGTCGTCGTCGACGACGTTCTGGCAAAACAGATTTGTGCGTGTTTCTAGTCATAGATAATTTGATTCTTGCAACCGTTGTCACAATCAACCGTTGTTAGGGCACTAGACGGCATGCCATGTAAATTATTTCGTCATAACTGCGGAATTTGAGGAGTTTTGATATAAATTGGTGGTCGGAAGCAGGTAGAACGACTCGCTAAAGTGATTAAGCGTTGACAGCGTGTACTGCTCTTGTAATCTTTTGCTTTTATTACAATATACAGGAAATTTGCAAAAATTTTAAAAATTTGTTGGATTTAAGCACAATTTGCCTAAATTTTTACTATTTCAAAAACGTTCCAATGGCGACCACCCTCAATTTAGGTAAAAGAAATTAATGATTGACTTACAGCCAATTTCTTTTTCCTTAAACGAAAATTTTCGCATACTATAATTTGCTATGCATCGTCAGGTCTACGAAAAGGTAAATGATGCCGATACAAGTAATGTATTGTCTGACAATTGTCTGATGGTCATCGGCTTTACTGCAATTTGACGAATATATGCATGTTTTAGAGGAAAACTCTAGGATAATAACTAAGAAGAAAAAGAATACTATTGATATTTTTTTTGTCAAAATTTTAATTTTAGTAAACCATTTCCGAAGTTAAAATTAAAACGATAATAAACCTATTTTAAACTTAAATTATTGCTTATTCCCAATAAAAATAGTAATTGCTTTAAGATGCCACAAGAAAATAGCAGAACAATATTAAGAAACCGGTATTGGCCGGAAAAATTTGAAAATTCTTTAGGAAAAAATCTATGAAAAAATTCAATCAAATTTTTACGAAGATGCTGAGATAATAACTTAATACCAAAGGGCTTAAGTTACATCCAGCATATTCAAGCAGAAAGTTAGAAAAAATTTTACTCATAGCTAGTTTATCCATGATTCGAGAAACGTTACAGTTTCATAGATCCAATTTATTTTTTCTTAAAAAAGACTGTAAGATTTTCTGTAAAAAGACTCTTAAAAAGAAATATACATTTAAATAAATCTAATATTAAACAAAAAGAGAAATCAAACGATTTCTACTTAGCGAAACCGAATTCAAATCTTAACCACTGTGTTTCCTAAAATTTGCGAAACAAACAGCTGGATAAATTACTCGGCAAGGGAATCTAAAATTGCATTCCACAAGCCGTTCATCCTGGTCAAAATTCGTAGTGAATTCAGTTTTTGGTACTTCAAACGAAGTAAATAACAAAACAGAATGACGGTATTAGATTTTTGTTTTGATACAGTGCAGCGACAACCGCTGATACGTATTTCGACTTTCTTAGGTCTCTTCAAAACGGTATAGTCACTGCTCTGAACGAAAACAAAAATCTCTCCCGTCCTAGACAATAGTTATTAAAATAACTATATACGGACGTAACTACGCCATCTAAAAACAAAAAGAGAAATCAAACGATTTCTACTTAGCGAAACCGAATTCAAATCTAAACCACTGTGTTGTTTGTGTCAATCTTAACCACTGTGTGTGAAGAGTTTGATTTCTCTTTTTGTTTTTAGATGGCGTAGTTACGTCCGTATATAGTTATTTTAATAACTATTGTCTAGGACGGGAGAGATTTTTGTTTTGGTTCAGAGCAGTGACTATACCGTTCTGAAGAGACCTAAGAAGGTCGAAATACGTATCAGCGGTTGTCGCTGCACTGTATCAAAACAAAAATCTAATACCGTCATTCTGAAATCTAATATTCTTTTAGAACAAAACAGAATACATACTTAACCCATAGCCGGGCGACATATTTTATTTACGTAAGTGAGCAACTCGGGTCCGTTAGGCCCACCACTGTTCTTGAATGTATTATTCATATTTACCCATATATTTCTAATATTTTTTTTGGATTTTTTATTAAAGTGAAATAAAAATTGTCTAGATTAAAAAAAGTGCTAAAATAGTACGCAGTGTACCTCAAGGGTGCGATCTACCTGAAGGATTTGCAAAAAATAATGAAATGCAAGAAAACGTTTGTAGAAAAAAAATATTTATTCCCAAGTAATAAACATTTGGAGCCAAATAAAGACTTAATGAATAAATAAATAAAAACTTTTGTAAATCTACCAGGTAGATTTACAAAAGATTTACTTCCTGCCTCAAAAATCTTAAAAAGGTCTGCTTAAGTCAGCCACAAGATTTCCTTTTACACCGCGACCTATGGATTGTGGATTGAGGATGAAACACCATGGATTGGGATCAACAGAACGTAACTGTAGGTGACCTGAACGCGAGATGCCGTAATTTGAAATGGATCACAACTAAGTGAATACATACAAATACGTAGAAAATGGCGTACTTACTAGGCCAGAAGAACCGATATTTTTTCTTAGTTGATATTCATCAATGGGGGAAAAGAAGACTACAACCAAATTTTACTAGAAATTAGCGAATGGGTAGAAGAGTCGTATAAAATATAAAGACCGTTGTAATCTTCTTCCGTAAAATCGTGTCTAGTAGTTTGCCACTAGACATTTCGATATGTTTTAAAGAAGGAAATATTATTGCAAGAATATATTTTCTCGCACATTAACTGGAGTTAAAATATTATTTATTTGGTCTTATAGTATCTGTAAAGTTGTTTAAGTGAACTATTTGTCATGTATGGTGTAATATCCCTTTGAATATGAAGCCCCCGTCAATGCCAATCTCGTTGAAAAGCCATTTCTAAACAACGCCAACGACAGAAAGACGCACGAGAGAGGCGACAAGAGAAAACGATCCCCCAAAGGAATCGGATACTATCCTAGGTGGCTGTGTTTAGCGTCGAGGCGCTCAGCATCGGCATCTAGATGCGGGTGGCGATGCTCACATAAATTCACTCTTTAATTACCCCCAGCTGTCAAATCAGACGATCTGACGGTTTTATGACAATTTATAGGCGAATTGGAAGAAAGGGAGGGTCGAGAGACCGTACTGCCGTTATGTCACCCTGACTGACGGACAACTATGCATTCAAATGGGGTGTTTTAGACGACAGCGTCGGCCGATACCGTGGCGTCGCTGTGTTACCCGTCGGGGCATAACGTCTCTCTATAAGGAAATCGTGGATCGTTGCTTATGATAGCTGCAACTAGCTCACAAACTTTTATAACATTGGATGTTCAAAAATTATAATATATTTTCCAAAATGGCATTTGTTTTCAAACGACATTTATCGCACAAAGTACATAAACTATTTCAATGCCAATCATTTAATTTGTAAAAATTCTTTTCAATACAATTTTATTAGCAAAATTATTAATCTTAGTCATGTGTTGATAAAACATTATTTTGTACGATAAATAAGTAAAGAAAGTTAAATTATACAGAAAAATGTCAATAAAATTTCATAAAGTTTATTATTTATCTATTTTATAAGTTTTGGAAAATCTGTTAATGAGTGTATACAATTTGTCATGTATTGTAACATAATGAAACTGTACAGATTTTTCCAAGCACCCACATATAAAACAAATAAAGCTGGTCCTAATATCGACTCCTGAGAAACACTTATCTCATCTGGTAACAGTTCGGACTTAACTGTCAGTAGTGAAATCTAATTCTTGTACTTGGACAAGTTTGTACAAGTATACTTATTATGTGAAAGTTTTCACCTAGATTTTTAAAATCCATTAAATGTTTTGGTCTAGTATCGTTTGGTGATCATTTGGTTGATCATGTTGTGAACATTTAGTTGTTATATTATGCATTATTCGGTCGAGAATATTTGAATAAGACGTTTCCAAGTCGATGGATTGCCAAAAGAGTAACCACAACACAAAATCTTACAGCTTAAGCAATATATATATATATATATTGGTTATTTCCCTCCATTTTTTTTTTCGGCTTGTTGCTTTATCTCTCCAATTTCTCATGCCTATTGCTAACAACTCTTGCATTACTGCTTCCAACCATTTCTTCTTTAGACATCCTCTTCTTTTTCAACATTTTTTCCTCCTTCAGTATTTTTTACACCTTTCTAGCTCTAAGACCTTTAATCTAGCTCTTTATACTCTTATGTTTGCCGTAATTGCTGGTTTTCTATACATCCTCAATATTTCTTAATTTATTCGTCTTCTCCAAATATTCTCTAATATCTTTATTCCTTCAAAAATTTTTCTGAGCACCTTTCTTTCCCAGATCTGTACTTTCTTTTCTTTCTGTTGGTTCATAATCCACGTTTCACTGACAGACATCACTGTGGGTTTAATTACTGTCTCGTAGATCTCCAAAATATTCCGCCCATCCGTTTAAGTTTTTGTTGTTTCAGTTAGAAGTTGGCTTTCTTTGCTACTGCAATACTGTAGATTATTCTTTGTAGTTTCTCTGGATTTTTTAACTTTTGGGTAGAAATTCCTTACCTCTCTGTTTAGGTAGGCTTCTTCTATGTTTTTCGATCGCTTTTCTAGCTGTTCTCTTTTCTTTTTTCTGCAAATTCTTTTCACTTTTCTTCTTCTTGCCACATAGTTTTCGATTGCATTTTGGGTATTTTCTTTATCTCTTTATAGTTTTGCCCTGTTTCTTCTTGCCAAAGCATTCCCAGATTTTTCATTAAACCAATCTCGCCGTCATTTTATATTCCCTCTTCTTAGACACTTTTCCGCTGCTTCCGACAGGGCTATTTGTATGGTCTGCCACTCTTCTTCTATATCCTGTCTGACTGAATTCTCTAGTTTTTAATTTATTTCTTCCTCTAGTCTGTTTAAAACCTGCTTCTCTTGAAGGCGCTCTAATTGGTAATTTATTCTATCTGTAACAGATTTTGAAATTATTGGTAGTTCTTATTTTAGTTTTGCTATTATTAGTGTATAGTCACTGTTGGTATCTGCCTCTCTGCAACTCCTGCTATCCATTATTTTCTTAGTATGTTTGCTTCCAATTAGGACGTCATCTATCTGATTTTTTATTTTTCCTTCGGAAGAAGCCCATGTTATCTTACGAATGTCTTTGTGATCAATCCTTGTGCTAGCTATCTTTATTTTGTTCTCTGTAGCACATTCTATTAAGCACCTTTAAGCAGCTTTTACACATTTACATACACTACCAGTGCATGCTGAATGTTGGCATTAACCGGTGTAAAGTAGTAATTTTAATACATATTAAGTACGTTTTTATGATATACATCAAATAAATAAGAAAATGATGACAGTCACCGGAAAATTTCGACATTAGACAGACTTCCGTCTTTCATAGTAATATACACAAAATACAAACAAATGATTAAGACTATTTGTACTTTTCTAGGCATGCTCAGAACCACTAATCTTACCAACCGTTAATTTAAAATCCAGTATATATCCCTTAAGATTCATAAAATCCTTCAAGTGTTACTGTCTGTGGATCAAGGAAAATAAGTAACTAATGAATGTAATACCAGATTTGTTCAATCAGATTGTAGTGTAGCGCATGGGGCCACTTTAACAAGTAATCCCATTCTTTATTCCAAGTTTAAGGTATTTGTTACTACTTGTTCCGCATTAAATTGCACTTCATCCTTTCAAGGAGCGTCCTACACTTCTCTTCTTCCTTCCAGTTTGTAATTTAATATGTGTTTAGCTAGTCGATTTTCATCTATTCTGTTGATATGTCCATTTTGCTGCCCATTATTTTATTTCATCATTGATTGAGTAGCTACGCAGTTCATGACTTATGTCTTTTTCTCTACATCTATCAAGTCATGAATTTGCTTTCACTCTTCTGGGAAATCTCGTTTGGCTAGCTTAAATTCTGGAGTTATGTCTTTGAGTCATTCTCGTGCATTCACATGCATATAGTAGAATAGGTGTGACCATTTCCTTTCAAAGTTTTATAATTGCTTCTTTTTTTTATACTTACTATAAGAGCAAATGACAACAAAAGCTTACTTTTTGTTTCACGCCTTTCTCTAACATTAAAATATTGACTGAAATATCAGAGATGTTAGCCACAACTGCCTCCTAAGGATCCTAATATGCTAAATACCTAAACCACCACTAAAAATCCTTATGTATAAATACATATTAAAGCGTAATTTAATATGAAAAGCATTGCTGAAAAGCCGTCACAGAGACGTAAGGAAAATAAGTGAATTAGAAACCGCTGCCCATTAGAGGACAACAGATTAATGTAAAAACATAACATTAACGTTTTACTAAAAGCTTTTCTCACATCCTTTATTTATTTTATGGTTTAATATTTGTTATAATTCATAATTGGGTTTGATCTTATAGGTATTTTAATAGCGAGAATGCATTTTGGGCATTTTATCATTCTCCTTTTTATTTTAAGCTCTTATAAAATGGTATATGCGTTCAGAATTTTATTAGTAAGTATAGAAAACAACAAAGAGGTTTGGAAAACCAACGCGGATATTATTTTTCACACTTTTTACCAAGCATTAACAGAGTATCTTCAAAATAATTAAAAAAATAAAGTGGAAATCGTAGATTTGGTATTGAAATACCTAATAGGTATTGACGCTAACTGAAAATTGTTAAGAAGTAAGTACTTGGAAATATTAGATTTTTATATTAATATTTAGCAATAAAAAGAAAACAATTATTCGGTTTTAAATCAAGCGTTAGCAATTCTTTATATGTTTAACATTAGAGGTAGAACTACAATTTTTTAAAAATTATTTTTAAGAACAACATTTGTAGTACCTCAATTCTTTCGAGGTATATATTAACCCTTTCATAGGCAGAGGCAAAATAAAATCTCACCATCAAATATTGGTTTTATGAGCAATGGGAATTAGCATTTCAATACAGTATCAGTGCTGCCATCTTACGAAATATTGTAAAAGTGTCCTTCATTACACTACATGAATAGAGATGGAATCTGTACAGATGTTGATTAAGATTTAAGTAACAGTTAGTACTTTTTTTATCAATTTTCTCAAATGAGAGACGGCATAAAAATAAAAATTAGTAAAAATAGATTGAGTATAAATCACTTTTTCTAACCAATTTGCCGGTTCACTTAAACTACACACGCCGCCGTCTGTTCTCAATGACCAATCTTTTCACTATAACTACACATAAAACTTAACACTGCTACTACAGTACACATTTTCCCATTATAGAAGACAAAAAAAAAACAAAACATTACAAATTTGAAACTAACCAACTGCCCCTGACTGTGGCCTTAGCGAGAGTGATGTAAAACCTTAGCGAGAGTGATGTAAACCCGCAAAACCTTCTCAGCGATGTAAGTAGATATTTATTTTAGACGCAATATTAAGCAGAAAACGATCAAAGAATACCGAGGAAATACTCATCTGCGGTATATAAACAAACTTTAAAAATGTATTTATTAAAAACCCGTCGACGTAAAAAGAATTGAACGAATATTTCGGTGTTTTTTAATACGTACGATAGGAAACAGAAATACATTGAAAATATTCTTCGGTGTTCTAATACATACGGGGTGATTTCAATATACAGCAAAGAATTTAAAAATTCTACAGAATTTTAAAACCACCTACACTCGATGGTCAAACAGCTCTTTAAAAATCTTACAAAATCATTTTTAAAAAATCATTTTATAACCAAAAATAAAAAAGCTATGTGTGTTAAACGAATTTTTTTTTTTCGAGAAATTTGAATTGCCCGCTTGGGAGTGTAATATACCATTTCTAATGTATATATTACGTTAGGAATGTTCTACGATTAATTTTAATGAGAATAATTAATGAGACAAAAAAATACAAAATTAAATTTCTATTACAAAAAAATTACTTTTGTATTAAAATACACAAATGCGACTTAAAGTTTTATTAAATTCAGTTTCCTTCGGTGGTACAAATTCGATTCAACCAAACAGTAACTATCTACACAATTGTATATATTCTTATAATATGATATTCGATATGACATTCTCAGACAAAAAAGTTATTAAATTTTAATTGCCTTCACCAGCCCTCAGCCCGAGAGACGATACGCTGATTATGGGATTTTTAAAATAAACGTTAAGTATTTACTCGACAGTATATAATACCACAAAACTGGTTTTTCGGCAGTAAAACGTTATAATTATATTCCACTTTCTCATTCAAATCGAAAGACAGAAAAAAAAAACACATTTTGAAAATGCTTTTTTGCTAATGTAAAAAAAGGTGCTGTGTTTCGTGCGGGTGCAGTAAATTGGGGTTATACTGCAATCCTACTTGTTCTGGGTGCTCGGAGGAAGAATGCAACAATAGTCCACTAGTTATAGAAGAAGACGAAGATGACAACAATCTCGATGAAGATGATTAACAAACTATTTATATTTGTATTTTTAAATTCGTATTTTTATGCAAATAAATGTTTTTATATGTAATTCATTTACATTCTACATAGATTCAGACTTTACAGGCGCAGATTGGATACCAAATTATCAGTTTGGATTTCGACGAGAACACTCAACTATCCAGCAATGCCACCGAATAACTCATAAAATCAATACCGCATTAGAAGAAAAGGAATATTGCCCAATGGTATCACTAGATGTACGTCAAGCTTTTGATAAGGTTTGGCATAAAGGACTTCTTTATAAAATTAAACAAATATTATCACCATTCTTTCGAATACTTACATCATACTTGGAAAACCGACAGTTTAGAACAAAAGTAAATGGAGAAATATCCAAAACACATCCCATTAAGGCGGGAATTCCACAGGGAAGCGTCCTGGGACCTTTATTATATATATATTATATACGTCTGATCTACCAACATCACATAACGTAACAATTGGCACATTTGCAGATGACACAGTAGCACTTACAAGTCACAAACACATTAACATAGCTACACAACAACTCCAAGACTATTTGTATGAGCTTGAAAACTGGCTAAAACAATGGAAAATAAAAATAAATGAAAACAAGTCAACCCACGTAACTTTTACTTTACCACCAATATATATCAACAATGAGGAAATACCCAGGACTAAAACAACCAAATACCTAGGGTTACACCTGGACCAAACCCTGTGTTGGAAAGAACACATCACCAAAAAAAGAAAACAAATACAACTAAGACAAAAAGAAATCAATTGGTTAATTGGAAAAAACTCCAAGCTGTCAATAAATAATAAAATTCTAATTTATAAAACAGTTATCAAACCAATATGGACATATGGCATAGAGCTATGGGGCTGTAGTAGTAAATCTCATATTGCTATTATGGAAAGATGCCAATCAAAAATCTTAAGAGCAATTGTTGATGCACCCTGGTACGTAACCAACCCAAGAATCTATGAGGATCTCAATATCTCAACAGTGAAAGAAGTATACCAGCAAAAGAAATTACAATACATTCAAAAAGTGAACACACACTCCAATCCATTAATTTCCGCAATACCTCAACATCGAGTTATCAGAAGACTAAAGCGACGTTGGCCAACAGACCAGTAACATGGACCCGTGATTCTCTCACTGGAGGGGACCACATCACGCCAGAACCAAGGGACAGGACCTAAACTCATCACATTAACTTATAGAATACATTGTTTTATTCTGATTGTTAATTTATTAGTTATAATAAAAAAAAAAATACATTCTACATTTTTTTCTGTACAGATCTAGTAAATTAAGGGTGGTTTTTAAGGATTGAGTAAGGTTTACAATAATTTTATTTAATTTTTTACAATAAGAGAGAGTTTCATCCTCTTCGTCGGTCCTAATCCCTTTTGGGATGTGGTGACTCCATCATGTCTTTACACTTTTTACACGATTTCCTTCAATCCTTCCCTGTCTTGGGCTAGTTGTTCGGCTTCATGTAACCCTTGGTTAATCAATATTTTTGTTTGATCTGACGGCTTGTAGATCTTCCCCTAGGTCTCTTTCCTTTAGCTCTACCCTCGACTATCAGATTTTCCATCGTACCTGTTCTTCTAGCAATGTGTCCGAAATACTGCAAACATCTCTGTTGTATTTGTTTAAGCAATATATCCTTTACTTTAAGTTATTTTAATATCGATACGTTAGTGCGATGATCAATCCAGGATATTCTTAACATACATAGCATAACATCAAAAGCGTCTAGTTTATTTTTATTTGCTTTCTTTAAAGTCCACGTTTCGGATGCATATGTGGCTATGGTAAATTGCCCTTACCAGCCTTAGTTTTGTGTGTATTGTTATTCTAGAATTTTTCCAAATTGTTACCAGTTTCATCATAACTGTTCTAGCAATAGTCAACCTTCTACGTATCTCTCTGTCACACCCTCCGTCATTTGTTATTGGGGACCCCAGGTATAAGAAACTATTTACTACTTCAAAGCCCCCAATTTCTTTAATGTGTTGAAGATTATTCCGAGCTCTGTCTACTATCATGATCTTTGTCTTACTCCTATTTAACTTTAGTCCATATGTTTTGCTTTTTTCCTCCAGATATATCATTATGTCTATCATTTCTTTAAGGGGTAGTTTTTATCTTTAAAAATAACCAACGCCATTGAGCATGATATAGAATATAAAGTACAGTACATTTTTTATGCAAATCGATTAAAGCCAAAATCATTCTTTTAGAATAAATAAATTTTTTATATACAGCTCCAACAAGGGTGGTTCTAAGGGTTGAAATATTATGATGTCTAGCTATGAAGACCTGGACAAAGAAGTGAGAGATCAAGCACAAAAAGCAAATAGACTGGCAGGATGCCTTAATAACACTATATGGCAAAACAGACACATTAACACTGAGATGAAGTCAAGAATTTATAAAGCCAGTGTAAGACCAATATTGACATATGCCTCAGAAACAAGACTTGACACAGTCACAATATAAAGGCTACTGGAAACGGCAGAGACGAGAGTACTGATAAGAATTACAGAAAATACGCTGAGAGATCGAAAGAGAAGTGAAGACATTAGAAGAAAAAGTAGTAAAAGTAGTGTAGTAAAGTATCGGACAACCGCGCAAAAATAGAGTAACATTTACTACTTCAAAGCCCCATAGAGGTAACAATCTTCCATAGAGGTATTAATCCTCCAATTAACAAACATAATTGCTTATAAAGAGGAAGAAAAAGGGTAAGAAGAAGAAGAAGAAATATTATAATATTATATCCTTAAGCATAAAACAATTGTTATTTAACTAATAAAAATCAAATGTTGACCATATGAGGGTCCTAGTATCAAAGTCGGCAATCTCCACTTTTTACCAAAATTGAGATAGTTACACCTAATTGTTCGTATTTTAAAACACTATACATAAATAAAGAGAATAAGAATCAAAAACGGCATTATCCGCCTATAAAATAGCATATAAATTTAGCCTAAGAATCAAACACGGCAATCTCCATGAACGGTTTAGAATCAAAGTCGGCAATGTCCTGTTTGACCAATGAGAATCCTCGTAGTGACCATGTGATATACCACTAGGAGTCGTCTGGAGTCGCTGTCGTTATAATTTCTCGTAGTTTCTTTTTAACCAAGGTGCCAAGCTGTTTGTTTTTTATTTTGTTACTTTTTTAAAATGGAAACTATTACAACTCCTGTTGAAAACAACAAAGCTCGCAAACGAATTCGCAATCCGTCCACATGGCAGCAAAATGTGCGGAAAAAAATGAGGTACGTTCTTTAAAATTTAGTTGTAGTTTTTACTCGAAAGGTTAGGTTTAAGAGCACATGTCATCCGTATTCAGATTTTATTCATATAATTTTTTGATTTATTTTATTATTAAAACTATTTTACATATTATAAAAAACTAATAAAAAAAACAAATGATTTGTTCAAGCTACTGTTAATTTTATAAGGTCAGTATTATAATTAGTTTTTTGAAATATGTTATCTTTTCAGGTACTCTTCATCACAGTTACCACAATTCCCTACTTGCGGCCACAAAACGAAGGCTTATCAATGTTCTTCTCTAACAATGAGAGATATCAAGTGTTTTCATGATGCGTTTTACGCAGTTAAGGACAAGCTTAGTCAAGATTCCTTTATTCTAAAATTTTGTACAGTTCAACTACCTAAACGTCACCGTCCAAAAAACTCTAGACATGAAGCAAAAACAACGTCTGTGAAATGCTTTGTACGGAATAGTGTAATAAAGCAAAATATTCCAGTGTGCCAGAAAGCTTTTTTAAACATACTAAATATTACGAAACATCGCCTCACATACATTATGAAATCATTTTTAAAAACAGGAGAAGCACCAAAGGAAAAAAGAGGCGGTGACAGAAAAACTTCAAATTTTAAAGGAAAACAAGAATCAGTTCAAAAATTTATTAATACTTTTAAAAGTATTGAATCGCATTATTGTCGTTCTTCCACACGTATGCGCTACCTTTCTTCTGATTTGTCAATACAAAAGATGTTCCAAATGTATATTAATCAGTGTTCTCCAGAGGAGAGAGTAAAACCATCATACTTTAGAATGATTTTTAATACTAAGTACAACCTTAGCTTTACTACTCCCCGTACGGATATGTGTTCCCTATGCATTGAGTTTGCAGAAAAAATTAAAAGATCTATGGATGAAGAAGAGAAGAAAAAATTGATTGTTAAAAGAAAAATTCATAAGCTAAGGGCTAATGCATTTTTTGAGTTGCTTAAAGAGTCACGAGATGATTTGATAACACTATCTTTTGATTGTCAAAAAAACCTTGTACTTCCTAAGGTCCCCGACCAAAGTGCCTACTACTCTAGGCAACTGTATTTATATAATTTTACCATAGTCCAGGGAACCTCTCAATCAAAGCTTACTGAAAAAAATGTATTTTCGTATTATTGGACAGAGGACGAATTTGGAAAAGGTTCCAACGAAATTTCTTCCGCCGTTTTTGACAGGCTTAACAAAATTGACTTTCACTCTGAAGTAACCACCATTAGACTAATGGCAGATGGCTGCAGTGGCCAAAATAAGAACACTACGCTAATTGGAATGTGTTGCAAATGGCTTTCATCAAGAGCACCAACACATGTACAAAACATCGAGGTAATTTTTCCGGTGGTAGGCCATTCTTTCTTGCCAGCTGATAGGGTCTTTGGTAATATTGAGAAAGATATTAAAAAACTGGAAGTTATATCGCACCCAAAAACGTATTTGGAATTGTTTTCAAAAATAGCTACACTTACTCACTTAGGGCAAAATTGCAAAGTGTTTAATTGGAAAGAAACAATCTCAAGTGTTTTTAGACCCACTGGTACATGGCATTTTTCTTTTAAAAATACAAAGCGCTTTTTCCTAAGAAAATGCAAAACTGGAAATATTACCATTAGAGGAGAAATTAATTACAGAACTGATTTGCAAACATTTAAAAGTGTTTTAAAGAAAGGTTGTACGATCTATATGATTGACCCCGTTATTATAGAAAGTAGTCTGCAAAAAGTAAATTCACTTAAGCTTAAAGATGTTGATACATTTCTCACCAAGCACTTTGAAAATACTTGGAGAACCATGGAAGAACTCAAATTTTTTGAAGATATTATCTTTAATAATAATCAACTAGAGCAGCTAGCAGTTCAGGAAGGAAGTGCTGATACAGTTCCAGATACTGAAAAAATGGAGGAAGCAACTTGTGAGTTCTTTGAAGAACTTCCTTCTATTTTAGTATAATATTTATATAATATTTTGTTTCTTAAATTACATTATTCTGAAAACAAAGCTGTTTAATTTTTATGAGCTATCATAAATAAAATTACCTGTAAAACTCTCCAAGGTAACATAAATACTTATTATGTTACTTTTATTATGTTCTTGCCGAATTTTAGTATCAAAACCGGCAATATACACCTCTTAGTATCAAAACCGGCATTCTCCATCTTTTTTTTCAATTTAAAAAAAAAACTGTTAATAATTTAGGTAAAACTTCTTCACAATTTGCTGTCATTTGCCATTGTCTTATATATTAGACTATATTTGTTTCGATATCACCTAAAATACAGCCGTATAATTGTTTTGCGTTTTACTCAAAAGTCAAAATGATGGAGATTGCCGACTTTATTACTAGGACCCTCATATTAAAGTTTTAAATGTTATTTTATAATTTTCTACAATTAGGGATAGTTTTCACCATTAAAAAACCAAAACTTTTTTTGTACAAATCGATGATGGACGAAAAATTGTAAGGTTTTGCCATTTTTTCAGCTTCATTTCCTGGCCTATTAAAAGTCATAGTAGGATCTCTTAGAAATAGATTAAGACCCATTTCATCGGAAATAACCAAATATAGTTAAAGTATAAAGGCGTAGGTACTGGCCTCAATTTTAGTTTCTGTGTCTCGCAAATGGTGAATATATGGGAAGTGGAAAAGTCCCGATTAAATAAACACAGTTCAAAAATTGGTACTAATAAAATCACACATTAAAAGTGTATTGCAGCCTTTATGAGGACGCTTTTTTTGTTTACGTGCATTACCCAGGATTTCTAATGTAGCTTCTTTTGCTGTGCTTCTGGTATTTGTCCATATAATATATTCTTTTAATATTTCTGCTTATGTGCTCTTTTATTATTTGTATTTTTTGATCAAATTCGATAAGTAGCTGAAGACTTATCATAGTGATTTGTTAATCTCTCTAATTACCAAAAGGAGTTTAGAAAAATAAAAAAACACACAGAAGATTTTGCAAAAAGCATCGCGTAAAATGGATTAAATATGGCTCGACTGCGACTGTATAATTAAAACTCAAATTACACAGATCCAATCAGTAGATATCCCTTTTGTGTATATTTATATTTACCCTCTTAAATTGCGCACATTTTCACCCCTTTATTAGGTGAATTATTACAAAATTAACGAACTTAATCACTTGGAATAACACACTATATACCTATGTAGAGATCGTCAGTTGTTCAAAATTGATATTGTATCACCAGGGTGGTAGGCTCCAAACGACCGTGATTTGGAAATTATGCTCGAATTTATAGGAACGTATATCATGGACAGTGTGTTCAATAGTGCTGTTTCGGTTGAGCAATTGTATGTAATTAAATGTCGTTTGCGTTTGCATATGTTTTTGTTTATGTAAAGATAAATCCTACAAGAAAATATCCAAAAGAATTGCAAGAATAATTGAACGTATTGTAACGGTTTTTCTAGAAACGGCGTACAGAAAATTCTTTTCTACATAAATAGTCCCAAAACAAAAAAATGTGACTTATTCCCGTATAATCATAATATTAAATAATAAAAATATTAATATTATTATACCCATATATTTTATAATTAATTTATAGATATTCTAATAATATTATAAAACAATATTAAAACTTCACTTTTTTAAAACACAAAACCACATCAACCGCGCAGGGTTATTAGTGGATATAACAAATACATGAAATATTACATTAAATGAAATTGAATAACTTGATGTCTTTTAAATAGCTTAACACTGTCGAATTTTTTTTTTGTGAGAACTGTCTTGAGATCATCATCTGTAAATCCGTGGGATCTTCTTCTTTCCTTGAATTGAGGACAATTAAGCAGGATGTGTTTCAGTCAGTGAGTTAGAGTATGAAGATAGCTACTCCGCCACTGGCCTGTTGTACTACTCTGTTTTTTGGAAAACATTGATAATTTTGAAGATTTATATTAACTTGTTTAAAATGAGTTTCTTGAAGACATAAGATCTTTGGGCATAATTCATCTATTAATAGTTTTAACTGTTCCAAATGGGTATAAAACCCATTAAGATTCCACTGTGAAATACAGAAATTGGGCATGTTAAAATTCTGCCTGAGATAATTGTTCATCTGTTTCTTCTGTGGAAGAGATATTATTGGGCTTTAGTTTCTTTTTTAATCTAGTTATATTATGTTTTAATTTTGAATTGTGGGTACAAGCGTGAACAAAATTAAGGATTAATTAAAATCCTTTGTAAAAGGTATATATTTAAAAACCCAAACGGGCTGTGTTAGACAAAACGTTTTCGGAATCCATCATCCCATCATCGGTGTCTAGGAGTACATGAATGTAGCCACTAAATATATGGGTAAAAATCCGTTAACAAATAATTAGTTACATTTGTTTGACATTATATCTTATAAATAATTAGGATGTTAAAGTTACCGTTGGATTAGGTAACATGGCGACATATGACTCCCCGTTGAAGTTGCAACTCCTGAGACGGTATGTCTACGAGGACTTTATGGAAGCAACTCTGTTACTGAGAAGTAAATATCTGTGAATCGGTCTGTGGGGTATTTTCGTTAGTGTCTGGAGAAGATGCGATGAACCTTTTTAGTTGATTAGGGACGTTTGTATTAATTGGATTTGGTGTTATTTCTACTGGAGTAGGATTTCTGATGTTGTTTGAGGTTGATGATGTTGGAGTTTTTAAGGAAGATATTTCACTTCTATTACTTATGGATCCTGTCTATTGGAGGTTATTGTCAGTTTCCATAATTTGTTCTGTTTGGTTATTAAAGGATTTTATTGTAATTAATGTGTTTTGAAAAGTTTCTGGGTGTGCACTAGCAGTGGATGGATTAGCTTTGTCAGAACTTTGTAGTTCTGTTTGGTTATTAGATGTATTTACTGTAGGTAATATGTTTTGAGAAGTTTCTGAGTATACATTAGAAGTAGTGGGGTTTGCTTGGTTAGAGCATTCAGCTTCCTGATGACCAATAGTCTTGCATTTTGTACAGTTAAATCCTTCTATAAGGATCAGAATCAGGAATAGATATATTGTCTAAATGTGTAATAAATATTTACCTTCTAAAACTCAAGACATGATTGTATTCGCTTTCAGGCATAACTACTCATAGAAAAGTCATTTTTAAGACGAAGTTTATACCCATCTGATGTAGTTCTTGTTCAATTAACGAGTTTGGAACAGTAGGACAAGCATTTGATATGACTAGTCTTTGAGCTGGAGAGATAAGTTTTCTTATTTCTACTTGAGTTTCTTTTATATTAACATATTTGTGGGAAGGTAGTAGTGAATCGACTGCATTTTTAGATGATAGATATAGACATATTCTATTGTTTGCATTGCTGGAAGCGAAGGATACGTTACGTGGACCAACTAGTGAACCAACGGCGATGATATAGTCATGAACTTTAGTTCCTTCAATACTGGAAAGTATTATAGCTTGTTCTTTTGTTCGATCTTTCAATGTGTTGACAACACTGGAATATGAGACGTGAGATGAAGTGTGAGCAGTATTCATAGTTTTATTCGAAGGCATGGTTGATTAATTAAGTCCAACCCTATCACCGGTTCGAAAACCGGTGTCGATTTTGACCCAAAACTGGATTTGTTTCTATTTCTTCGGAACGTTATAGGTTATATTAATATTATTATAAATACTATGAAGTGATTTTTCGTACTCACGTAACGTTTACTCGGTTAACTTGAAGGTAGCACTATAAAGATTTTCTCCAATAAGTTTACTACCTTTTTACTGCCGAAGTTCACACACTACTTAGTTTTTAACCAGTTTTACTAAATGAAACTGTGAAAAATACTTTAATATTAATTAATATTGAGTATTTTTGAAAGAGTTCTAACCTAATATTTATTTTGACTTTGACATTCATTTGACATTTCTAAAACTTCACTGTTTAGATTTAGTGCGCCGATTTTAATTTTTTGTTACTAGAGACCGGACGTGTAAGCATTAAAATTTTTCCAAAATATGCCACATTTTTGCAAATATATGCGTAATTTTTAATAAATATTCAATATTTTTTTAACGCATTAATTATATAAATGACAAACAAACCAACATTTGATGTCAGTCATTAGTTGCATTTTTTTTATTTAGTTTATTGTGTCTCAACTACAAGGTCATTGACACGGTCAATTTTGTTAATATACATTTTACATTACATTAGGTATAATTCATAATAAAGAGAATATGTGAAAGAGAAATTAATAAAACAAAATACACAAAAGTTTGTAATACAAGTTCGTTTCTCGAAGGAAATCTAGTACATTATGAACAAGTTCTAATTGGCTGAGGATCACATTTGTAAGACCTTGTATAAAGTAGTTTTTTTGTTCTTGCTCGTATTTGACAAACTGTGTAAGAATATGTTGAACTTTTAATCATTCAATACACTTTTCACAAACAGGTGGTTTCTTCGAAGCTATTAAGTGTCTATGTGTCAGCCGTGTCAACCAGGTAATGGCCTATAAGTACCTAGGTCATGAGATTCGCATAGGAAAAGATAACCAAACCGTTGAGCTTCTCCGTCGTATAAGACTGACTTCGGCAAGCTGAACCATATTTTCAAATATGGTACATGATATACCAATATGCCTTAAAAGAAAAACGTTTAATCAGTGTGTTTTGCCAGTGTTAACTTACGGTGCGGAAACGTTGACCATGACAAGGAGAACAGTTCAAAAGATCCGTGTGAGTCAAAGGGCGATGGAGCGTGCTATGTTGGGCGTATCACTATGAGACAAGATCCCAAATCGCCAGCTACGACAAAGAACAGGAGTGGCTGATGCAGTAGAGAGAGTAGCAACACTGAAATGGAACTGGGCAGGTCACGTGGCTCGAATGACAGATAATAGATGGACAAAGCGGATACTGAAATGGAGACCAAGAGATGATGCCTACCGAAGCAGAGGTCGTCCACCAACACGTTGGACTGACGATCTAAAACGTTGTCATAGGAATTGGATGCCAGAGGCACAAGATCGAAATAGATGGAAAATTATGAGGGAGATCTATGTCCAGCAGTGGATAAGCGAAGATTGAATGATGATGATGATGATGTGTCAGCCATGTGTGACCAATTCTTAGCCTGCGAACGATTAATTTGTCTCTAAGTGGGTGAAAGATTTCGATGGTAGGTTGCATTTTTTGTAATTTCGAGGTTGAATTGTCTTCCATTGATTTTGCCAGAACTTTTTGATTTGGGACCTGACAAGAGGTTTTAGATTTGATGCGAATTACACAGATTTGATGTCTGATTTGGTTGTAATTGTTGCTTATGCAGCAGTATCAGCAGTCTCGTTACCTAATATGCCAATGTGTGAAGGAATCCAGATTATTGTTATGTTTGTTCCAGAAGAAGTGAGACAATTTTTTCTTCATGTACAGCATGAACTAATGGATGTTCAAAAGATATTCTTTTAATCGAGTCAATGGAGGACATCGAATCTGTACATATTGCAATGTTCTTGGCTTTAGTTTGGTTACATAAGCCTTTTAATTTTTGTAGGATGGCGCACAGTTCTCCTGTATGGATAGAGGTGGATTGTGGAAGGCAGAACTTCTGAATGATACTATTTGAAGTTGTTACAGAATATCCGACACCTGTCTCAGTTTTAGATGCATCTGTACAGAGAATCTCGTCATATGAGTTTGTGTTGACCAGCTCTAGGAAAGATTGCCTCAGAATTTGGCTGTTGGTTTTATTTTTTGTTATAATTATTAAGCGAAAGGTTACTTTTTGGTATGTAATTAATCCATGAAGGAGTTAATGACAGTATATGAGTATCTGTTATTAAAAAATCAACAGGTCGTAAAAGGGGAAGTAAAATTTGAGATAATGTCTGGTATTTATTGTTGTACAATTATAGGATTTGTAAATGATCTTAATATCTTTACCGTGGCAATATACAATCAGGTTGTCAGCATAATATAAGTTGTACTCCACTGGTTTGTGAATGTTCTCAAAAATATCATTAATCGTTATTATAAATAAAGTGTAACTTAGAAGTGATCCTTGAGATACCCCATTTTCCTGAACGTAGGTTGAGGAAGCTTTTTCGTTATTTAATACTTTGAAGCGGCGATTAAAGAGAAACTGTTCGATAAAAGATAATGTATTTCTCGTAATATTGTATTCTTTTAATTTGGTCAATAGAGTGTCGATGGTGCTATCGATGTCAAATGATGTTGCTATCAAGTCTTGCATATCTCCACTCCTGTAGATCTCCGCAGAGCAACAAGATGAGGTAATAGTAGTAGTAGATTATCTGAAAGAGACTCCTTTTGTCACAGCTCGAAAAGCTAGCGAAGAGTCGGCGTTTACGGACAACATTTGCACTGTACGCAGAAGGATTAAAGCAAGTAAATCGTTAAATTGTGCAGCTGTAAGGAAACCTTTTTTGACTGAGGATTACAAGAAGAGACGAGTAGCATTTTGTAATGTATTCATAAGCCGGGAAAACAACTTTTCGTCTAACGTTGCATTTCCGATGAAAAAGCATTGCAGTCATATAGCAATGGTCGAATAAGAGTTTATAGGCCAAGAAATCATAGGTTTGATGAACAGTATGTTCATCATTTAAGAAAAAGTGGAGGATTCTCGGTCAACGTATGGAAATGGAAAAATGCTAAAGGCCCGGGCGTTTGTTTTCATATAGAAGAAAAAATTAACAGGACTATATTACAAACATATTCCTGAGAACATAATGTTGCCATCAGTGATCAAATTTACCCAATAACAACTTCATCTTTCAACATAATTGCTGGTTTTTATTTTGATACATTTTGTAAAATAGATTTATTTTATTTTAATTTTTTAAATTTAATCAACCTATTCTGGGTCCTGGGTCCGCCACTGATAATTAAAGTCACTTTGACATAAAATGTTCATTCAAACGAGGTAAAAATTCAAAAAATTGGCTATTAGATTATGTTTAGGGTGTAATCTATTCAATGGCCGCAGCCGTACCTAAATATGTAAAAAAAATAGTACGAAATGGTCACAAGGAAATTCACATTTATTATCTAAGTATTTTATATTATAGGTATAAACGACAATGAATTGTAATTAACCCTGATTCATTCCCATACATAAAATTTGCAGTAAAAACAAGTCAGTATAAGAAAAATGTTTCAGAATAATTGATAGAATAAATACCTGAATTAGATTGAAAAGGTCAACGGCGCCGTGGCTTAGTTGGTTAAAGCGCCTGTCTAGTAAACAGGAGATCGTGAGTTCGAATCTCGCCGGGGCCTCAAATCCTTTTTGTTTTTTTTTTGTTAAAAGAATGTTTATTTAAATTGATTAAAAAAAGTTCTCCACGGCGGGGAATCGAACCCCGGTCTCCCGCGTGACAGGCGGGGATACTGACCACTATACTACCGAGGAATACATTAAATAAGTTCCGGAGAAAATATCATAACTAAGTTTTTTATCAAGATTATACTTTTATGCCAGCCGATTCGCTTCATCACTAAGTTGAGCTTGCCATCAAAAGAAAAGTATAAGATTTTGACGACTTTTGTGAAAAGGTAAGGCAAGCTCAAAAGTTGATTTTATAAAAATACAACTTGCAAATTCTTTTATCTTTATTGACTATATCTCCACAAAATATGAGTTACAAATGGTTATTTCTCACGTTTATTTAAACCATAATGGTTGGTCTTCTTTTTTTAAGAGAAAATTATTTTTTTCTCATCCAAAACAGAATTTTTTTTATTATTTACATAAAATTCCTCAACAACTATGGCCATTGGTACAGGAACAATAATATTAAATAATATAATAAACAATAAAAATAAATAATAATTATATATCTTTAAATAATGTCTATTAAGTTAAATCCTGTAGTGGAGTTGAGCGGTTTTTAACAACTGTATAGTTCTCGTGATCTCTGTAGGGTTATTGATTTTTTTCTTAAGAGTAGGTTTCAAATCCAGTGCTTTATACAGATTGGTGAATTGTTTGCAATCAGTGATGGTGTGTTTTACAGTCAGGTAAACATTACAAAAGTTCCTGAGGATATCAAGAAACCATGGGTAATCGATACTTTTCTTTTCGTTCAGGGAGATATGACCAATAAACAAATAAACAGTTAGAGTTCGTCAAGAGTTGTTTTGCTCTTTTGCCATAAGTTTGGCCAAGTATCCTCTACTGACTTTTTGAAAATTAGTTTGAGGTCGTTAGCTAGTTGAAAGGTGCTGACTCCATTTCTATGGTTGGTAGCTTCTTTGGCAAAATGATCGGCTGTTTTATTACCAGTAATCTTAGCATGAGAAGGCAGCCATATGAGAGAGACTGTTATATCGTGAGCAGTAAAATTTTGGTATAATATGTCAATATGTCTGATTTAATAAGAGATGCATTTAAAAACCAGCAGAATACATATACGTCCAAATGTTTGAAATACGTACAAATAATATATTTATGTTTATGGTGGTTTTAAAACTGTTGTTGTTATTCATTCTAGACCGTTTTTAAATGAAAATGATAAAAAACTTAAATCGTTTTTATATGATTTAGGTCACATTCAACTGATTAGCGTATTTACATATTATTTCAGTCTTTGAATTGAGCCGTTTAAAAATGCCTAAAAACGTGATATCTCATTTTGACAGATCTAAAGTAATTGCTTTGTTACAACAGGGCTTTAGTCAAAGTTATATCGTAAAAATTATTGATGTTACTCAGAGTGATGTATTGAAAATTTAAAAAAAATTCCAAAATACAAATGACGTCAAGGATCGTCCCAGAAGTGGTAGAAGTCGATGTACAATAGCAGCACCGGCAAATAACATTGATAGCTAGTAGGAATCGTCTGGAATCTACAAGTGATATATCCAGAGAAATTTCTAGGCTTCAAGGACTGAATACTAACAGTAGTCAAAGGTCTACTACTACTATGTGAGGACTAACATACAAATAAATGGTATCACCCTTCAGAGTTCCCAAAGCTTGATATACCTGGGCAGAGAACTAAATAGTCAACTAAACCACTCAAAAGAAATTAGAAGACGCATTGAAATAGCAAGATCTGGTTTCATGAATATGCGTAAAATGCTCTGTAACCCAAGCTATCAGTCTCAATAAGATTGAGAACACTAAAGTGTTATGTGTGGTCTCTATTACTATATGGCTGTGAGACCTGGATATTAAAAAATGTGGATGTACCGCCGAATGCGTCGTAAGGAGGAAGGACTGAATAGTTCTCGGCAAACAATAACACTCAGACTAAATTTGTATCGTAAAAGACCGCTACGTGTTCCTAAACTAACATACCAACAGAAAATAGTAAGGTTGCAATGAGCTAGAGTAATAGTGAATTATGGTCCTAACTGGAATAACGTGATGTTCTCTGATGAGTCAAAAATTGGCTTGGTATCTGATTCACGAAAAACATTGGTTTGGAGTTTGACATTCTATGACTGAACAGTATCCCAATCTGTCATAAAAAAATCTGCGGAAAGATGTAAGAGTTTCTGCTGTAATAGAATTGGAGACTTCTCTTATTCGGTTTCTTAATTTATCCAAATTTTGGGCTCTAGCCTCAGAATGATCGTAGATATTGCTTTTTAAATGTCCCCAAAAAAAAATCAGTCCATTGGTGTAAGATCTGGAAATTGCGCAGCCCACTTAATATCGCATGTTCCACTGATAACTCGGTTGGGGAGAGTATTGTTTAAGTACTCCCTAATTATTCGAGCGTTGTGAATTGAACAGCCGTCTTGATAGAACCAAACATTTCCCAGATTTACATCAGGAAGATTGATAATAGCGGGAAGAACATGATTCTCCAACAGATCGAGGTATACTCTACTATTCAAATTACCCTCAATAAAAAATAGACCTATTATATGGTCTCCTAAAATGCCAGTCCAGACGTTAACTTTTTGAGGACGTTGAGTTTGGTAAACAACACTTCTGTGCTGGTTTTTCTGCAACCAATACCTCGTAATGGAAGGATTGAGTCTCCTTACTAACGAAACAGAAGATTGATCAGTAAATTAGCCTTCGTTATTAGAGTTTCACAAAACTCCATTCTTCAAAAGTAGTCGTCTGGATAAAGCTATTGCGTTCTCGAATAATAAATATTCTTGTAACCGTGCTTGTTCCACACTTTCATTACAGTAACATTGCTAATATCTATCTCCCTAGCAACGATTGTTGCACAAATTTGTGTATCCCGGTATTCTCTTTCCTCAACTTTTTCTGATGACACTTTTTGAGCGTGACATTGTCTGCAATTTTTAAGAAAATAACAACTCTCAAAATTTTCAACAATATTATGAATTGACTGTATGTAAGGATCTGGTCTCACCTCAAAAACCACAGAAAATAAATCTACACACTGTTGTCCAGAATTATTACCATAAAACCATTTTATTATTTAAACCTTTTCTGCGGGCGTTTAAACAGACATGTTATTTACAAAAATTAATTATAAAACTACGCTCTTATTGCTTTTAACATCCACTGTATAATGACAAATTATTGGCAACGGGGCAACGGAAAGGTTTGTGGAAAGTTGACGGCGTGCAGTGTTGCCATTTATAGTATGTATATGTAATTTAAAACTTAACGTACGGTGTATCTAAAACCTCTCACTTGGTAAAAATAAAAACTGTTACTACAGTAACTCTTCAAGACACACATGCATTTTTTTAATTGCTAATATTTGTAATACTATTATACTTCTCTCAGTGTAAAATTTCCCCACAAAACATTAATAAGTCTTACATAATCCAAGGCCGATTCCATTCCGCCATCATCATCAGTCCTCCGAAACCTCCGCAGAGTCTTTAGAGTTAACGGCAGTCATCTCTATTCCGGGTGGCGTCTGAGCTGTGACATAACTTCTCATCGGTGTGTGTCTGTTCAAGACAGAATGTGACCGTTTGGAATCGGCTCAAGTCACCCATCCTCGTTATTCGTTATGTATACCTGCTCTGCCTTGCCTCTGTTCCTGCTCCTGCTCCGCTCTACCCTCTTCTAATATCGTCCACGCAGGAAATGGGAACGATCTCGTCAATCACATTAACACAGTTTTTCGAGCTGGTGATACTGCATTGAATTAGTGGAAGGGAGAACACGTAAATTAACTATAAATCTGGTAATAGGTGTCTTTCCTTTTATATACCGGATGTCGTATCGCCACTGTCCCTTAAAACTTTATGCATTAGACTTACAACAGCGTGTCAACCTTTTGCGTTTTTTATTTTATCGATATAGGTCCAAAAATATTAATCTTAAAAACGACCATTTACCAACTATAAAATATTTATATAAAAAACTTTGTTAAAATATGACGACAAATCAAGAGGTTCTCAAACTGTTTTCTTATAGCATGCCTAAATTAAATAATTTAATAAAAATTACATTTTTAATCCTAGAATACTAACTGTCGTAATTTTTACGAGGCCAATGTCGTTGTTGTAGGATATTGTAGTACACCAATATCTCTCGCCCGCTGTGCAAATGAGCACAGCATCGTAAATATTGCGAAGGTAAGTAATAACGTTATAATTGCACAATCAACGATATTATTAGTTTTGTTTTTTTTTTTACTATAAAATATGCATACGAAAAATAGAAACATGCACAGACCTTTCACGTAGCTTGAAGCTTAGTGCAATTGTGCCTGGAAGAACTTTGGCCAGATGAATCTGATAACAATTCTAATAAATCAGAAAATGGATCTGAAACAGAAGAACTGGAAACATTCAGTTCATTTGAATCAGAGTTCGAACCATCAAGCGAAAATGTCTCAGATTTCGACTATGACTTGCCATCCAGTAGTAAGAAAAGAAACGAGTAATGAGAGTAAAAAGAGTTTACTTCAGTGTCTTTAAGAAGAAGAATCTCCAGAAATTGCAGCTAAACTGGACACAGGTAGCCCTCTCAACTAAAAGCCGCTACTCAAACTCCAAAAGTTAACTTCGTACATTTTGTTTAAGGCCCCTCTGATAAAATCAAGGAAGCACAAACTCCCTTAGATGCTTTTCTTAGAGTCTCTGGCAAAAATTGTAGGATATACAAATGCTGAAATTTCAGTTAGGGCACAAAAATATAAATTCAAAAAACTTACAAACTAGAAAGTGAATATTGACAAATTGCATACACTCCTAGGACTACTTATTTTTGCTGCTGCCCAAAAAGACAATCATTTAGCGACAACAAAAACGTTTGATGAAAAAATTTCTGGTGCAGTATATAAAGGAACTATAGGCAGGGAAAGATTTGAATTTCTTATAGCAGAAATATGCGATGATCTTATACAGAACTGCAAAACGTCCTATAAGCCCGGACCTTCCCTAAGAATCGATGAGCAGCTACTGGCTTTTAACCCATGAAGGACTGGAGTTGCCATATGGCAACACTGGTATTGACGTACGAATCTTATTATTTTGAGGTTATGGTAGTTTGTTTTGTTTCCAAGAACGTGCCGGTCTGCAGAAAATAAGTGATTTGAAGATATACACCTAACAAAAACTTAATTCGTTGGTGTTTGTGAGATTTTATAGTCACCGTTTTTAATAGTTGTAAAAATGGATATAAGATTTGTGTAAGTAGCTCAATTTGTCAATTAATTCTGAATAACTATTACATCTAAGTGGCTAAAGTAACAATTATGCTCTAATAGAAAGGTCATTTTCCCTCTGTGAATATTTGACAACCCTTGAAAAAAAAGCGATCTTTTACAATATTTTGTTTTTATTCATCGCGTTGCCATATGGCAACGCTTGTATCTACAGGCATCTTGTTTTTTCAGGCGGGGTTTCTCTCTACAAGAAGCTTTGAACATGGTTTACGAAGATGACGTCAACGTTAGAAATATTTATGTTGAGCCCCCAAATATTGGAGACCTCACTGATGAAGATTCTGGCGAGGAGGATGTGGGAGGATTCATCGACAATCTGTCTAGAAAACAGCTGGAAGCAAATGTTGAGGTGCAAATGTATGGCGAAGAAGCAGACAAGGAGGATGACGACATCGAAGAAGATGCAGTTCAAGCGATGGATATTTCCCAGGAAAGCAGCGGAAGTTTCATCCCACAAACTACCTCTCAAGTGAAGAAAATTGAATACGAGTCCCTAAATTGGATAACGGGTGATTTGGTCGACAATGCCGCTAGTTTCCCAGAATATAGCTACGAACCATTCAATACGTTGACACCTGTCGAGATGTTCGAATTATTTTTCGACGAGGATATAATTAGTTACATTCTCAACCAATGCATGAGTTATGCACTACAGAAGAACTTTCCCGACCCCAAAATTTCCGCAGGAGAAATGAGGTGTTTCTTTGCCATTTTGATTCTATCGGGGTATAATTGGCTCCCGGGAAAAAAATTTTACTGGGATACGAAAGGCGATATGGGTAATGCAATGGTCATGAACGCTATGCGAAGAGATCGGTTCCTTACAATTTGGCGTTTTTTCTACCTTGTAAATAATGAAGCCATCGATGAAAGGGACAAATATTACAAGATCAGACCCTTAGCTGACTATTTACAGAAAAAATATAAAGAATATTACGTCCCTGAAGGCGAATTAAATTACGACGAATCTATGGTGAAATACTTTGGACGCCACTCATGTAAACAGTTCATAAAAGGAAAGCTGATTCGTTTCGGATACAAAGTTTGGTGCCTCAACACTAAAAGTGGGTATCTTGTAAGCTTCAACATGTACCAAGGAACCGATCCCAAAGCAAATAATCATTATTATAAAGTTTTTGGAGCATGTGCGGCTCCATTCGTCACAATGCTCGATGAACTGCCCAATGATAAATCAAGATTACCCTACAAATTTTTCTGCGACAATTTATTTACGAGCCTCCACCTTTTGAAACATATAAAGGATCGTGGCTATAGCCTTACCGGAACAATACGGGAAAATCGCATTCCCAAAAACTGCCCTATAGAATCGAAAGCTAATATGCAGAAACGCAAAAGGGGTGATGTAGAGTCGATTCTCGAGAGAGAAACTGGTATTATAGTTGTAAGATGGTTGGATAACAGCGTCGTACGTGTAGCGTCAACATGTTATGGGGTGGAACCACAATCGCTCGTGAAAAGATATTCACAAGCTGAAAAGAAAATCATCCAGGTTCAAAGTCCATGCCTGATTGGTAAATATAATAATGCAATGGGGGGCACCGACCTAATGGACGAAAATATAAACCGCTTTAGAATAGGAATGAGGGCAAAAAAATGGTACTGGAGCTTGATTACCTGGATGCTAGATGCGACTATACAAAATGCGTGGGTGCTACATAAAAAATCCGGCAGTTGACACAGTTAGAGTTTAGGCGTGAAATTGTGCAAGCCTATCTGACCAAATACGGAGTGCCTGCAAAACAAGGTGGCCGACCGTCTAGTTCACTCTCAAGTCGTTCCTTTCATAGAGTATCTGATGATATTAGATACGATGGAGTTGGGCATTTACTGGAACCAGTACCAAATAAAAAGAAAATTAGGTGTGCAGGTGAAGAATGCAGGTCGATCATGAGAACAAGATGCGCCAAATCTGAAGTAGGTTTGTGCACAAAGTGTAATGTTAAATTTCATACACAGCTATAGAAAGTTTTTTGCCGATTATCTCTCAATTTCATAGAATATTTTTTACTTTTATTTCATTCGGTTAATGTAGCCATAGGAACCTAGCGTTGCCATTTGGCAACAGGCAATATTTTTAGGTTTTAATATATTTAATAATTATTTTTGTCTTTTTCTAAGTAAGTTTTGTCCATTCATAAGAGTTATTTGTATTATTTATGTAAAATAAAGATTTTCGAAAACTTCGTCCTTCATGGGTTAAGGGAAGATGTTCTTTCTGGATGTATATCCCAAACAAGCCAGCCAAATATATCCTAAAAATAGTAATGCATAAACAGTAATTAGGCAAGTGTACTTACAATTGATATTCATATTATGGTCGGCGATAAATATTATTTGTTATTTAGTAATTTTTTTGTAGCTTTATAGTGAGTTAAATAAAATTAGTTAAATAACGTTTATTTTACTTAATTCCTGAACCTTCAGAAGAACGTAACAGTATCATTACTCTCAAGTTTGCCTCTTATTATTTTTTTTCTTATACCAGTTTTTTCCAATGGTACGTTGGTGAAATGACTGGTGATTTGCTGATCAAAACTAACTAGCATATTTGCAAAAATAACTGACAGTTTTTGATAAATGATTTCCTTGAATTGGTGCAGTGTTTGTTTTCCAGTCATTTATTTGAGTCCTTTTTTTAGTTTGGTGGAAGGTCCATTTGTGACCAATTCTTAAATTTTGTTTACTTTTGTCTTTTTTGTTTGGATATAGTTCTCTGTTTTTTTTTATTTTCGTTTTCTGATACAGTTCCTTGACGTATATGGTCAGCAACATTATAAGAAGAGACCGTTAAAAGAAGATTTTTTCTTTCAAAACATAGCGATTTAAAATTGCAATAAAATAGATATCACTTTAATTCCTTAGCATTTTCACATTTTGCTAGATACAGTCCTGGTTATTGTCAGGTTTTTCTCAAATTGCACGCAATAATTCTCGACACGACTAAAACATAACGTACGTCGATACTGAAAGAAGGCGCTGAAAAGACGTATACACGAATTTGATATTTCTGTCAAGAAACTTTCGCTTATTGACAAATTTGTGAAAACATCAGAATTGCGTCGATCATATTGGCGGCATCAAACACGGCCCATGAATTCCCGACACATACGTGACCTAAGGCTTTCATCCTCAAATCAGAATATTATAACCTGGAAGTTAAAAGCCGAAACGGTGGCATGAGTTGTGAGAGTCCACACGTGCTGTAGACACGTGTAGAAATCACAGTGGGCCAATAAACAAGAAGCGCGGGTGCGGCCAGATAAATTGAATAACACTTGCAAATAAGCACTGCCGGGAAAGCCAGCAGTTTGCCGACGAGCACATTATGATAGTGCGTGTTTCAAAGGCAGAAGACAACCGGGGCGGATATATATTGATGCACTTGCCAACACATTTTGTGTCGCTGTAATTACTTATGTTTTGTGTATATGTACACTTAGAAAAATCTTTTGTTTACTCTGTCTATAGTCTGTCCGTGGAACTATGTGCAGGTTCTGAGACTGCCTTATATTCTGACCTATATGTCGATTATTCTCGGAAAAATGCAAAAAATTATAAAGATCTTAGGAGAGAAAAGAAGTACATACACAGTAGAAAAAAAGCGAGTTCTTGAAGACGAAATATTGAAAGAACTAGAAATGTTAAAAAAGCAAAACCAAACCTGAAAATTTGGCAAATTTCTAAATGATGCAAAAAATAATCTAATTAATAGAATAATAAATAGTAATATAAGTAATAAAAGTCTAAAAATATGAATAACTAAAGAGGGACATTTATAGAGGGATATTCTGATTGACAAAAAGAAACACAATATTAATTTGTTTTACAGTTTACGTTATGTAACAGTTTATTTTAGACGACATTTAAAAATCTAACTTATTTCTGTTTATACGGTTCGGCTCTGCATCGAAACGTCACTGGAATTTTTTACCGACATCTCCACGTAACAGAAGTTCATCGAAACTCTCTGAACATCGGTTCTTTTTCTCAATCTTTCGGCCAGTTTGTGGCGACTTGGCTTCTGCGTTCGATTGTTAGGTTGAGAGATAGTGACGTAAGATTGCCCCCTCCTTAAGAGGTGGTTCTTCCTGGACCCTTGTTGGGACTGAAACTAGATGATGGTATCAGCAAGTGGACCCTCTTTTACAAATCCCAGTTGTATAAAAGTGAGAAGGGACTGTTTTCTCTCCACCGTACTGGTAACTATGCAGATTGCAACAGACTAGTACCTTTGAAGATCTACTTCACCATATTTCGGATAACCCTCCAATCTAATTGACGGCTTTCTAACTTTGGCGTGGCTATCTTCTGCACGTTGGACTCCAGTACGTGCTCTGTATTTCGTTACCAGATAAAAAAGCTAACGTACTGCATCTTGGTGTTTCAAAGCTTTTCCAGGGGCTGGTAGTTGGCATTCAAGGTCTGCAACTTGACCAATTTTCTTTTGAAAGACAGATGCCAAACCTTGGACATCTTTAATACTAGCCGGAATGGTATGAGCTAGTGAGTAGTCATCTGGAAGTGCAAGTAGATCTTGCTTTTCTTCAGTGGTAACACCATGTCTTGCTTTACCGGTACCTACATAGGCCTCCATGAACGTGAGGTCAGATACTTTTTGGACTTTATAGTTTACTTTCACTTCTTTATCTACGACGTGGTCTCCTTCAAATGACGCCAGGCGGTTATGATGTACTATCAACGGATTTTTTGCCGGAATCTTTTTTATTCAGTAGATAACATCGGTAATCTTCTCCATACTAAGGTATGGACTTTCCCAGAACTGCTGAAACTTGGAGAACAACCTTTTCGCTTATTTGAATTGAAGAACCAGACTTTGTCGTTCTTCTTAAAACACCTCTTTTTGGCTTGGGTATTGCGTTTCTTCATTCGGTCTCTAGCGATCTGAAGATGGCAACGGATCAACACGTGTATATCGTCTACTCTTTTTTTCAATTCGTTTACATAATCTTTACCAGCTACATCTTTTCCAAGTCGACATCTAAATTTTAGATCGCAATGTAGTCGCATCTCGCGTCAGAATAATAGGACTTTTGCTGGTGTTTTGCCTGTTGATTCATTAACAGTTAAACTGTAGGTCAGTGCGAAGAACGGAAGGTATTGGACCCAGTCTCGCTGATAATTGGACATCATTTTTGTCAAATACTCGTCAACGGTCTTATTTGTCCGCTCTACCATTCCATCCGATTGGGGTCATAGTCTGTAGTTCTTGATTTCTTTTTGCCTAGTCTATCTTAATTCCCTAAAATAGATTGCTTTTGAAGTTCCTTTCTTGGCCACTATGGATCTCTAAAGGCACTCCACAGTCGGCTGAAACACTTTTTGATCAACACATCTGTATTGTGGCGGCCTTCTGGTCTGGAATTGCGTGGATCTCAACCCACTTCATAAAGTAATCCATTACGACCAACATGTACTTGCCTCCATTTTTACTTTCTTGAGATGGCATATGGCAATAAAACTATATCTTTGATTTTTTTAGATTTTTCCGTATGATGCGCCAAATTCAAAAATCAAAAAAGCTATTTTTTAGTGGTTTTGGGAATTTTCTCTATTTTAGAAACTTTAAAATAGATCAAATCAAGCTTTTTTATAAGCTATAGTATATTCTAAATTAAATGAGGTCTTTAGGACATTCAAAAATTGGGCGAAACACCTTTAAACCCCCCAAAAAATCATATTTTTTGAGATCGATACAACCTATATAATTTTTTTTATTTTTTAAGTGTTATGTAATTTTAAAATAAAATAGCGCAATTTACATTATTCGAAAATATGTTTATATTAAGAGAAATGAAACTTTTAATAAATTATTATGTGTTATAAGTTATACCATACTTAAAATTGTTACTTAAAAAAGGATTTAAAATCATTTTAAACCCAATGAAGTTGTTCTTTACATAACTTTAAAATTAAAGTAGAGTACAAGCTGTTCTGTCGAGCAATACATAATTTGTGTATACCCTTTTTGGAGACGATATCCATAAAATTTCGGACCCCGATTTAAAATATTTAATTTATATGAAGCATCATCAGTAAATATCCGGAATATCAGTGCGCGAGAGTATCGTAGTCATTTCTGGCAGATGTTTCCAGCTTCTAATTGCATTTAATGATGTATACTAGCCAAAATTTATCGGTCGCAACATTATACTCGCACCAAACAGCCTGAACGAACAACGTAAAATAAAATAAAACAATTCTGAATGGTTTCATCTGTATTTACACTCACATGCATTCACTGGCGTGTGCTACACGCTCAAGGAGGGGTTTGTAAAGGTAAGAAGTGCAGTGTTTTCCTTAAAATATGGACGTCTTGATTGCTATAAATAAAAAAGCAAATAATTTTAGCGTATGTTTACATAATAGTTAAGTTTGGTGTATAAACAAAGAGGATCATACATTACAACCAGTATATAACCATAATTAACTTACGTATACTAATATTGAGTTTACTAATATATTAAATTGATTCTTTGGTCGCAATTAAGAAATCGTATGGATCGTCACTATAACGTCTGATAGGTCGTTCCTTCACCAAATGTTTAATAGCTTGTCCTGCAGCACCGCAATCGCAATTTGGAGAGGATAGTTTTTACCACTTTAAAAGCTGCCATAGTTCGTTCTTTGATTCTTCATTCTTCAGTTGTGGACCACACTGTTCAGTGTGGCCTCTATTAGTATTGTTTTGGTTGCCTGAAACCTTCTGGTTTGTTTGAAATACACGGCATATTCCGTGTTGCATGCGGGGCATTCTTCGCTCCCACTCTCCATGCCATCGTTCGGTTACGTTGAACGTTCTTGCAATTAGAATTCTTGTAGAGTCTTGACGATTGTTTCCTGCCTGAGCAAAGCTTGTTGCTTTCTGCACATACGATGACCTTTATATAACAATAATTGAGACTATTAGCAAGGGAGGAGAAAGTCTGTGTTCAATCTAGGACTTGCTGGTTTCTACCTTTCGCCTTCGGTATGTATATTACGATAAACAAATAAAAGCAAGAGAACTTTATATAAACTATATTAAAAGCAAGCAGACAGAATAAACATACGTACAAAAGATTATATATACCGATTAAAATACGCGTGACAAATGTTTTACCAAAGGTAAATAAATTAACGTGAAACACGTAAGGACAAAACGTAAGGATAAACGTGAGGATAAAATTAATGTTTAATCACATAGAAGACGATTCTTACGTAGCAGCAGATTACTTTATGATTTATTATAAGATTAATACTATAACAAGAATTAATAATAAACTCAACAGGATTCCGTGTTCGCGATGACCTTCGCCAGAATCCTTACGCGAATTCGCACGCCAACCCTCATGCCAAACTCCACCTAAACCTCGTCAGCATCGACGGTATAAACAAACCGTCCGCGATTCCCAGTAGCAGTATTGCATTGAATACTGATCAGTGAAATAGTATATGGGGCTTGGGAGACTGAGACTTGGGAAGCCCTGAAGAAGACTCAGCTTGCTTTGCAATAAGATCTGTTTCGAAGGAACTAAATTTATCTTCTGTCAAAATGGCATATTTCTCATTGTTCGAGTCCCATCTTCGATATGGGCTTCCACTTTGGGGTTCTAGTACAGCGGCCCAATTTGATACTATTTTTAAGTTGCAAAAAAGAGCAATTCGTTATCTATTTGGTCTCAAACAAACAACTCATTGCATGACCTACTTCAAAAATCACGGAATTTTGACGCTTCCCTCTTTATTTATTTTGGAAACGGTTTGTTTGATTCGCAAGCATCTAAACATTTTTCCCGATAGACCTGATCATGGCTACTCCATTAGAAATTTAATTGTAACGTTTATTTACCGATCCCGTCCACTCAGCTAGTAAAGAAATTCTATTCTATATAGTGCAAAAAAACTTTATAATCACCTTCCAAGAAAAATTAAATCCGCAACATCCTTAATTAAGTTTCGTAAGATGACAAAAATCTATCTCTCTGAAAGACCATATTATTCAGTTGACGAGTTTCTTAATGTATAACAAAGAAACAAAATTAGTATTGTTTATAATTACATTTGGGTGTCTCAAGCAGTGGCTACAATTTGTCTCATTTGTCGTTGTCTGTACAAATTATGTAAGTGATACAATAATTTTACTAATTTAAAATTGTATTGTTCTGTTTTTTATTTTATTTGTTTTTGTTTTATACGTTTTATACTTTTTGTACTTTTTGACTGATTTTTTTTTAGCCTTGTCCATAAAATTGTTCAATAATTTTCAGTGACAATAAAGCATATTTCTATTCTATTCTATTTAAATGTTTCATCCTAGTGTTTAAGGTGTTCTCTCCAAAAAGTACCTCTAAATTTTACCCGGACCGCGATAGGTTGAAGTAGCAAGTAAAAGTAGCCATCTAAGCCAAATGCAGGGTGCTGACAACACAAAGCTAATCGAGGAGCTAAAAGCCGATATTGTGATGGAGCAACCTATCGATGCATTAGCTACGAGATATAGCTTTAACAATAAGTTCTCAATTAAGATACCAGGGAGAGAACAAACTGCTGCTACCTGGTACACGGATGGCTCAAAAGAATCGGGGGTGTGGAAGCCGGCATGGTAGGGACAAATCAAGGGATACATTTCCCGGTAAGTATATCTAAGGATGTGACAGTTTTCCAGGCGGAAATAACAGCAATCCATTACTGCGTGAAAGAAATAGAAAGACAGAAGAGAACGTTTCGTCCCGTTGCCATCTTCACAGATAGTCAGGCAGCGCTTAAGGCACTCAATTCTGTAGAGGTCAATTCTTAGCTAGTATGGGATTTTGTGTAAGCCATCAATAAACTAGGAGACCGTAGCAAGGTTACGGTAGCCTGGGTGCCGGGGCACGAAGGTCATAAGGCCAATGAAAAAGTAGATGAAATGGTCAAACAAGGCTCATCAATGCCATTCATTGGACCAGAACCCTTCTGCCGCGTTGCAAAGTCAGTAACAAGAACGGCTACAAGGAAGTGGGTAGCTCATAAACCTCTGGACTGGTAGAGGAATTCATCTGGACAAAGACAGGCGAAACAGTTCATTACGAACATTCGCCAAAATTTACAGCAGACCTAATAAGCAAAGATAGAAAAACAGTCAAAGCCATAGTAGGTCTTCTAACAGGGTACTGTAAGCTGAATAGGCACTTGAAGCTGATGGGATTATCAGATGAAGACGCGTGCAGATTCTGTCAACTCAAAGAAGAAACAGCAGAGCACATTTTATGTCAGTGTGACAGTCTGGCAAATGTGCGGTTCTTTGTATTAGAAGAAGAAAATCCACCGCAAATAGCTACATGGAAGGTACATTCTCGAAGCTATTAGACTTTATAAAAAGGGTCAGGCTACATAATGTTATCTAGGATTAGAGGGCCACAATAAATCTGAAAAGGTCGCAGTGGAATAGGCCAAAAAGCTTCCTCTGTAAATCTATCTATCTATCTATCTATCTAAGTAAAAATTTTATTCGCGATTTTGTATTAATTTTCAAAGTAAATGTTACTATTTGTGCTACTACTTAATATAAATAAATAAAAACTTAATATCTAAAGGGAATAAACATCTTGAAAATATCCTTTAGGTCATGCCACTGTTCGTATATACAATATAGTCACATATCAAGCAACAGCCGGTTCCCATGATAATGAGAGCAGCACACAAAAGCTTAGCTGTTAGGGATATTCATGTGTGATTTAATGGTAATGGGGCCTAAGTGGTACGGTTGGGTGCTAACTGTTAGAAATTAGACTGGAATCGGAATAACGCCACGCTAGGATGGCTTTGATAGGTTTTTCGAAATAATTACCTCGAAAGTTTCAAATAGTATCGTGAAAAATAATTGATATAGACTTCCTTACGATTACGAGATTGATAAGTTTTAAAACAAGTAAAAATAAGTGCAATAAAACTAGTCAGTGACGATCAACGAAAATTTAAATTTTTTAAATATTTAGAAGGTTAGTTTATAGAAATACAGCCACCATCTTAAACAAAAAGAATCTTCAAGGAAGCAAAAAATTACACGATAATATACAGTGGAGTCAATCAAAAATAAAAAGCTCACTTCGTTGTAGTTTTATTAAGAGAAAATAACAAAAAGCTTTACTTTAACCTTTCAGTAGACGTAGTTTGTCTAGGAGACCGGTGAGACTCAATGACGGTCAATTCTAAAGCCAATCGGAAGCTTTTGAATTTCTCAGGCTCTTTACCTTCTTTTGATAGGTACATTTGAGGGGTCTAGATGCAAAACCGGACATTTCCACTTTTTGGTCAAAATTAGTTGAATATACCCCTGTAATCAGTGATTCTTCTTCTCATGGCGCCGTCTCCTTTCGAAGGTTGGCGATCCAAATGGCAATTGTAGTTTTGGAAACTGCTGCGCGAAAGATCTCTGCGAATGAGCGGTCGAACCATCTCCTCAGGTCTTTCAGCCACGAGTTCTGGCGTCTTCCTACTTCCTATTGTGAACATAACCAATAATATTTGGCTGCAATTAAATGTATTTAGGTTATAACCGTTTACAACACATTTTAACTCGGTGATTGACAAAAATATGAGTAAAATAATAGGCCAAGTTGCCAAGTGCTTCAAAAATCTTAAATTTATTTTATATGACTTATCTTAACACGAAAGTTTTTGCCGTTATAAATGTATGAAAATTTTAATTGTTTCATTCATGTATTTAACAAAACAAATAAAATTGTATATGTTTGATGAAGTATCACGTGAAAAAATATTAATATTACTAATATTGGTAACTATTTTTATAAGTATTTTTCATCTCGTTTATAGTAATCCAGTGTTATTTTATTGTTTTAGATATTCTGCAAGCAGTTTGCCTCAGTATCCATCATGTGGTCAAAAATTCAATAATTTCAATGCTGCTATCTTTCAATGATGGACATACAGCGGTTTCATAAAAAAATTTATGAAACTATGTTGAAGATGTTTTTATTTTAAAGCATTGTGAAGTGCGTCTGCTAGCACGTCATAAGTATTATCAGGCGGAGAAAAAAGCAATAGCAGTGAGTGTAAAATACTTTATGTACACTGCTGTTAACAAACAAAATATACCCGTATGTAGAAAGGCTTTCTTAAGTACACTTGGTATTTCCAAACACCGAGCTTTGGAGGTAATGGGGTAAAGGTAATTTGCGAGGATATAGAATTCTTGTTCAATGAGGGATGTTCTACAAATCTGACCCTGGAACTGCATTATCAGTGACCAAGAAAGGTAAAGCATTGACTAATATAAATCCTGCAGCTTCACCTCCACGTGTAAAGGCCAAAGAAGCAAAACTTAAAGATATAAACTAACTACTAAACAAACACTTTGGTACAAACTGGAAGCAAATGCAGGAGCTAGAATTCTATGCCAAAATTTTAAACGAGAATGAGCGACATACGCACCATTTTAATGATCCAATCTGTGAACATACGAAATTTATTTCTAGTTTCGTATGTAATATATTAATATGAAATAATTCTCGCCGAGGAACAGGCCAAAAATCTCGTCAAACATGCTTCAAATTATATCGTAAAAACCTTGACGTACAAATATATAAAACCA
Source organism: Diabrotica undecimpunctata (assembly GCF_040954645.1). Taxonomy (NCBI): domain Eukaryota; kingdom Metazoa; phylum Arthropoda; class Insecta; order Coleoptera; family Chrysomelidae; genus Diabrotica; species Diabrotica undecimpunctata. The sequence continues at coordinate 6,027,550 of NC_092807.1, forward strand.
TATTTAAAGTCGCTGTTACAATTGGAATTTGAAATTATTTCCTTTACATCACAATGTAAACAGAGAATTAAGGAAATATTTAAACTTAGCCCAGGGGCGTACTAGAAAAATTTTATTACTTGAATGTTAGATATTTAAGGAATTTTCTGCATGCTACAAGGTATAATAAAGAGAGCAATAAAAAATAAACATTAGACAAGAGAGACGTGGAATTGGCACATTAGTAGAATACACAGTATGAGAAAGATATAAGAGAAAGTATAAGAGAAGATATTTCGACTACAAAATGTATTTTTAAAGAAAATCTTTTTAACCGTTCTGCGGATTATAAGTCCCCCTGTCATATTATTTGTCAATTTCTGACGATTACTTATGTCTAGTGCATTTTTTTGGCGAGGTCCTATATTTTTTCAACCTTGTTTTATGGAATGGAATCTTGGACCGTGAATGCGACATCAATAAAGAAACTGAAATCATTCGGGCGATGGGTTTATAAAAGAACTCTGAAAATGTCGTAGGTAGAACACGTCACTTACAAAGAGGTTCTGAGAAGGATGAATAAAGAAATAGAAATTTTAAATACAATTGAAACCAGAAAATTAGAATATCTCGGACATATTACACTTGGAGGGAAATGCACCTTGCTCCAGCTGATGATGCATACAAAGATCCAAAGAAAGAGAAGCATAGGGAGGCGTAGAATATCTGCAGCACAGAAATGCAAATGATCCCTTTAGGACAAACAGCTCATTGCCAAAGCTTTTTAGATTGACAATGTTTGTTGCGGTTTAAGTTTTTGCTTAGACACACGTAATAAACGAACACCATTAGAGAGGCAAAAAAATGACAAATTGGCAGCTGTCAGAGAATTATTCGATTTGATTAATTCAAATTTACCTAAACGAACATCGTCTGACTATGATAGGCAATATAAAAGAACAAAAGAGCTTTTAATTTACCGATCCTAAAAGACTAGAAAAAACAAGTATGTTTTCTTTTAGAGAAACATGTATGATTGTATCGTATATAACCAGAAAAAACAAAAACGTTATTTTACTCTCAACGATGCACCACGACGATTTGCTGGACGAATTAACGGGCAAGCCAGAAATCATCATTGACTATAATAAATCCAAAGAAGGAGTAGATCTAGTTTATACAATCTGTGCCGTCTACAATTGCGCTCGAGTCACTCGCCGATGGCCTATGGTCATTTTTTATTCTGCAATGAATGTAGCCGGTATTAATTCATTAGTAATAAACAAATATAAGTCTATGAAGATAAATAAAATGCCTAGAAGATATTTTTAGAAGCTTATGGTATGGAACTGGTAAACGATCATCTGCAAAGTCGATTTTTGAATAAACGTATTCCTACATCAATTAGGTCAAGAATAAAAGATTTGCCGTATTGAAGAAGAAATTGTTCCAGCGCCACATACACAACTTTATCGTTGAGGTTTTTGTTTTTTCTATAATAGACAAAATAAATAGGCCAACCAAATATATCTGCCAAAAATGCCAAAAATTTGTTTGCTTAGAACACGCAAAATTCATTTGCTCCGACTGCCTACAGAATGGTATTTCCGGAGACAGCAGCGAAGATTGACTTATTTCCGTTCATTTATGTATCTACTTTACGCATCTCAAACGTTTGTTTTTTATTTGGTATTTGTTTAATTTCTTAGAAATAGTTGTTTTATGTTTAATTAATTTGGGTTTTAATCGATATTCTAGAGTATTAACAAATGGAAAAATATCAAAACCACACGCTTTGGACAATGGTTTGCCTCTAAGCACTACCTTATTTTTACTTAGCATGAATGACTTTTCCTCATATATAGATCCACCAGTCAGGTACTCGATATATGCTGATGATATTATATTATACTGTCAAGGCAGAGTCACAGCTACCACCAGCACTTTGCTACAAAACGCAATAAACAAAATAGACACATGGTCTACGCGTGCTGGATTTGTGATTTCAGCTCCTAAATTCAAAGTAATTCACTTTACCAAAAAGCATAGACCTAATTCATCTTGTATAACTCTAAACGGACTTCGTCTACAAACAGTTAATTATTTGACACTTCTTGGTATCACCTTTGATAAAAAGCTTATCTGGAGACAGCATATTCAGAAACTTAAAGGAAACTGTATCCAAAGAATCAATCTACTTAAATCTCTTGTTAGCTTTTCTTGGGGAGCTGACGAAGAATCTCTTCTTAAAATATTTAGAGCGTTAATTCGCTCTAAGCTCGATTACGGCAGTATTCTTTATAAGTCATCTAGTAGCTCCCTACTAAAGTCTCTAAACACGATTCAAAATACATCTCTACGACTATGCCTCGGTGCTGCCGAAATCAAGCCCCGCTGAAAGTGTTTGCGTTGAATCTTGAGAGCCACCACTCCATCTAAGAAGGCAGCAGCTTTTACTTTCATACTTTGTAAGAATATCAGCAAACCCAAGTAACTCGGTAATAAACCTAATCAATCCCATAGAACCTCCCCCAGCAAACGCATCCAATCAGTCTCTCACATTACCACAAATATTATCTCCTTTATTAGATTCCATCAACCTTTCCAATACTACTTTTATTTATACTTCCAAGACAGCTCCATGGATGTACAATCTTCCAATATTCAATATTGATTTATGCAGATTCAACAACAGAAACCCCAAACTCAATTCTTAGAAAATCCTTCCAAAACATCCTTAACTTAACACAATTTGATGAAATTTTATACACCGATGCGTCCAAGAATGAAGACTGTTGTGGCTCCGCTGTGTCCACACTGACGACGACAATAAGCTCTGTGCGATTGCCTAAAAGTTGTAGTATCTATACCGCAGAATTATATGGAATACTCCAAGCATTAAAGACTTCAATCCATCCTACTTCAAATGAAAGCATAAAAATCGCCATTTGCACTGATTCTCTTTCCTCGATTCACTCCATAAGAAGCATTTTCTCGAAAAACCCACTAGTCCAGGAAATCCACACCATCTGTAACCAACTATATTCTGCTAACATAAAAGTCATAATGATCTGGACTCAATCTCATGTTGGTATATTGGGAAACAAAAAAGCAGACAAAGCCGCTAAAGCAGCATGTTCTTCTGACGTCGCGTTCAAAGAGGTCCAAATCCACACGGATCTTAAAATATTGATAAAACAAAAAATCCTCAGCTCATGGGCGGACCTGTGGAGTAAAACAAAAACTAAGCTGCATGACGTTAACCCAACTTATCTCGCGTCAATATCTCCTCTATGAACAGGAAAGAAAAATCAGTTATTCACCGACTACGAATAGGGCATACACGTCTCACACATGGATACCTTATGGCATCAGAAAACTCTCCAGTATGCCACTACTGTAATAGCGTCTTTTCTATCAAACACGTGATAGTGGACTGCTGCCAGTATGACTCTTCCAGAAACAAGCACAGCCTAAAAGGAAATCTAAAAGACATTCTCAGTGTTCCAAACCGTTTTGACAGTGTTCTTAGATTTTTAAAAGAAACAAGTTTAATTCAGCTAATAGAAACAGTGCACAGTGATAAGGTTTATTGTTTTAACCTTTAAAAAAAATGTTCATATCAAATTGTATCTATATAAAATATGTATAATGTTGTAAACTGTACCCGTGTCAATAACCATAAGCTGTCGAGACACGTTAATTTTAAATAAAAAAAAAAAAAAAAAAAATTGCGTTTTTGTCTTTTATAGTACTCAAAATATGAAAAAGATATATCTGTTAACTTTTATTTTCAAAGCATAAGTTTAAATACAAGTCATAATAAATTTATGTGCAAATGTTTTTTTTTGTTCATTTTAATTATAAGTACATATAAAGAATCGACGAGAAGAAGTTCTTAGACCGTTTTTCCGAAAATATTTTTTTTTTGGAACTTTTCTAAATTTTTTAGTACCATCATGTCACGTTATCCCTGAAAGGTTAAGACAACAAAGTATTTTTGATTGAAGAGTTACCAAATTCTGTAAGTTAAAAAGAAGTGAATACATCGCATCTCCTTATCAGAGATCAAGTTTTCCCTTATGATTAAAAAATAGTGGTAATCACATAGACAAAGAAGTTACTGCTACAATTTAAAACATAATATCTTGTAAATCCAGCGTTAACTTTTAAAATACTAACCTCAAAGTTGACTCAACGTATCTGAGGTCCGAAACGAAACAGCGCCAACAAAGGGTTAGAATTGATGGCAGTTATCCTTTCTAAGCTTCTAGTATAACAAGAAGTATGAACAGCGCCTCCTCCCGAATATTATGTATAAATCAAACGGCACGTACAACATACACACATATTACGGCGCAACTGGAGGGATTATAATAATAACGTGGATGTGGATGTGGAAGGAAAATACGAGCGGGCCCGCTGCTGTTTGATTGAGGTTATCTCTGCTTGTATTTAAGTTAAGATGAAATATTGTAATTGGGTTCTCGAGGGAGCGGGGAATACGCCGAGATGGAACTGAAATTAACGCTATATTCATTGGTGAGACGCGCTAACCTATGTAAAGGCGTATATGTGCGAAACGTTTACCAATATCATAATTTTTCAGGGATTTTTCCGGCTCTTGAACTTCTACATTCCTTAATTTACGTCAGTATTTCAGTTTGCAAGATCATCAAATATTATTTTTATTTTGTACCTTAATTGTTAGTTGTCATGTGCGCTATATTGAGTGAAACAGCCAAATGGAGTAAATTAGATAATTAATAAATGGGGAGGTGTTCAAAAAACGCTCAGACACGTCGACTGGTAGTTTTGGTTTCGCATTTTTTATAATCAAAATGTTTCATATAGGGTGTGCTATGTGGCAAATGCCAACATTCCCATTTCCATGTATATTATTTAATTTTTGGTGGATTTCACAGACTATTTTGGACACCAAAACATTTTCTACAGGAAACCACCGAGAAAAAAATTCAATGTAGAATCATTGTGGAATGACTAGCACAAAGGAGGCTAGCACAGAAGATAAAGCTGAAACAAACAGACGACATCGAAGATATAAACGCGAGCTGGGAAAAATTAAAAACAACATTGAAGAAGCAGCAACAGAAGTTCTAGGAAAACACGCAGTCTCACTGAACAAAAAAAAAACAACCACAATATACTATGGTTCAGAATAGAAATAAAAGAGAAATGAGAAATATAAAGAGAAACTAGAGGCCTACACAATTACAAATACTGCAGAATCCCGAGACACCTATAAAAGAATATAAAATGAAACAAAGCAGTTGGTAAAAAGAACAAAAAATGTACACTGGGAACAGTTTACAAAAAGGATGGAAAGCGACTTCTACGGTACACAAAAACAAGTATTCATAAGAAACCAAAGTAAAGGAATAGCAGAATTAAAAGAATACAATAACATACCAGCTAACGAATGGGAAAGATACCTGACGGAACTGTTTAAAGGAAGGGAAAATAATAATCAACACAATACGAATTGTTAAAGAAGTGATAAGAATTGAGCTGACTAAGAAGTTTTACATAGCGTGATCCAGTTTAACACATGGAATAGATGGCATAATCAGCGAAAACGTAGAAACAAATCTCCACTTCGGACGTGACAAAAGAATCTAAGGTACGAGTTGGCAATAGATAAAAACAAACAGAAGTTGGTCAAACGACCAGTAAGAGCGCGGCGCCTGAGAGTGCCCGACGCGAGAGGCGCGGCGATCGGGGCGCGCTGTTGTAACTCGACGGGGTGGTGTGACGTATAAGTGCCGGTATCTGGAGATTCGAAAGTTCGTGATAGCGCCGTACTCCAACTGACAGATCTTGAATTCCTGTAGGACTGAAGGCGTATTCATTAGCTAGAGCCTAAATACGCAAAGGTAACCAAGATCTATATACTAACCCAAGGTAATATATTGCTTTGTCTCTTCTCGTCTCCCTTCACGTCTGATCGAAACATTATGGGTCGTAACTGATATTTTGTAGTATACAATCTATTTAATACATTGTAAACTCGAAATTTGTTTTTTTTTGTTATTCCCGGCCGTTACAGGTAGGGACTAGAAGAGATACACATTTTCGCTATTGCAGTGCTCCGGCTTCTAACGTAAGCCCAGAGCCTCTCACTCTTTGCAGGACCTGAGACCGAGAAGTCCTTAATCCCCTTCCTCCCAAAATCTCCCTACCCTCTTGTAAATCCGCGAGGGCGAAACCAGTCAGTCCAGGCTAGTGGAACCAGTAAGCCTTGCCCCGCTCGCAGGGATAAGTATTCCCTAATAATTGTAGATGCATCGATAAGGATATTGAGACAGACGTCTTCTACAAATGGTGACAGCAATTATTAGAATGGTTTATTAGATTTATTTACAGCTTCAATACTAAATTTATTAGAACGTACTAATATTGCAATGCAAGATACCAGACGCATGAAGAAACAGCATAATGATACCAATGTTTAAGAAAGGAGATAAAGAAGACCCCAACAATTATAGAGGTATAAATCTACTGAACACCGCACTTACGTTTACCACAAAAGTCCCAACCAATAAAATCAATAAACTAACAACTTTGTCAGATAAACAACAAGGACTTAGATCCGGAAGATCCTGCGTAGACGCCGTATTTGTACCAAGACAAATCACAGAAAAGTCCATCGAGTACAATAAACCATCATATCTATGGTTTATAGACCTGACAGAGGCTTTTGATCGCATCCAAGTTGAAGACGTCTTACATCTACTGTATAAAAGGAACATACCAATTAATATTATAAAAACCATCGAAAACTACTTCCATAATCAAATACAGGCAAAGGTAAATGGAAAACTAACACAGTGTATACCAGTACAAATTCGGAATCTCTTAATGACACAATCTGGAAGAACAAACACCTAAGACAAGACACGAAAACAAGAATCTATAAAGTAGCAATTAGACCTATATTAACATACACGGCAGAGACAAGACCTGACACATATAAAACAAGACGACTACTAGAAACAACAGAGATAAAAATACTTCGACGAATATCAAGGAAAAGTCTGTTGGATAGGTTGGAAAACTCAGTTAGATATTTAGAACTAAACCACAAAATACCTTATTACGTAAGGAACAAAGTGTCCAACCATTGCATCATTTCTATCATGACATAACATATGGATGGCAAACCTGGACCACACTGTTTGCAATAAATGTTTGTAGACCACACTGCAACATTGAAGACCTCACCAAGCTAGTCGACCAAGAGAAAAAACATAGATGACAAACATGAGGATATGACATCAAAAATAGCTGGAACAAATTAGAAGTATATAGCTCAGGATAGAGATCGATGGAACAGTTAAGACAGGCTTATGTTAAATAATGAACGATAAAAACTAAACAATTACATACTAGCAGTTAAAGAAACGTTGTAAGAATGGTGCTTAATTCGTGGTGATGATATATTAGTAGGATATATTGAAAGGCATTAAGAAAAAAAAACGGGTGTGGCAGTCCAGTGGGACTGCCGGTGAAAGTTACACTTCTATACACGCATTCGCCGTTACAAATTTATTTGGGAGTCAATCTGCACAATCATTACATATGTAATTCTATAGGTAAGACATAGCAGAAAGAGAAACATAATTAATAACAACTTACTAACAATGAAGGATTGAATCAATATTTTGATGAAAATGTATATTTTTATTTTCATATATGTATGAAAGGAGTTGAATGCAAAAATTTTTTTACACATATTCTGCAGTAAAAGTCATTGTTTATTTTGGTATTAATATAATAATACAATACAAATTAAACTGCAATATTCATAAGTATTTAAAAATGACAATAATGTAATAATATTAATAAAAAAGTCCTCCCCGACTGGGAATCGAACCCCGGTCTCCTGCGTGACAGGCGGGGATACTGACTACTATACTACCGAGGACATGACACAAAGATATTTCAAAATTGACAGTTCTGGATCATACAGTGATTTATTGAGATTATTATTTTGAAATACAAAAGACTAATATAATTATGAACATTTAATAAATAATACAAAACATATCACATAATTAATAATATTAATAAATATTTTATTATATGTATAATATTATATGTATATATATCTTTATATAATATATATAATATTAAATTATATATACAAAAGGAACATTTTTATATTCGAGAGAGGAAGAGAGAGAAAATATATCTTCTGTCTCTCTCTTACTCATTATCTTACATATGTAATGATTTCACAGATTCACTCCCATACAAATTTCCAACGTGGAGCGCGCGTATAGAAGTATAACTTCAAAAATGGAATAATAGTGAATACAAACTCTTGAAGGTAAAGGTAGGTAGTAAATTTAGTAGAGTATTTGGAATATAACTGTTAAGTTTATAATATCAGTATTACAGAGTAATGGAAAAAAGATGAAGATATATGCAGTAGAGTTAGGGTGAGATGGATGGAATGAAAAGAAGTGGTATTGACATGGTATGTTTATTAACAAGTGAAAACTGTCATAAGACCAGCTATGACATACGGAACTGAATGTTAGATCTTTATCTTAATACTTTTTTCTCTAATGTATTGGGCTTAAAGAAGAGGAATATCAATAAAGATAGTAATATCTGGTTTGACATAAAAATTGTTATTATTGTAAAATTTTTAGGATCATTCTGTACAATAGAATTCTTTCATTGAAAAGATAATAAAACTACCGTGATATTAGACATAAAAAAATTTCTACATTATACATTTATTCTGTACACTTCAACTGTACCAGCTAGTAATAGATTTTATAAGCCGAATAGTTTCGTAACTATCTTGAATGTTTACATCGTACCCCTCAAAGTAACTTTCGTAATGGAAGTGAAACGTAAGAATGTGTGGAGAAGTAGCGGGATCAGTGGAAACGAAACGAAACGGTTTTTGGCTGGCTTTGAGTCGTCCATCACGGTGAAAATCATTCGCCCGTCTGAAATAAGGAAATATATTGCCGTTACAGCCATCTTTTATGCCGATGATTTCTTGGCTACATTTAACGCTGTGCAGAATCGTATTCACTTTTTCTTGATCAACTTTCTATTTGAGTTTTAAAAAGAGGATAATTTTTGGTATTTTAATTCTATATGCACTCTATATAGGGTAATAAAAAAACGAAAGTAGTTGACATATTGTAATCGAATAAATTAAAAAAAAACATAATTAAAACTCTCGATTGTTGATCTGTCCGATAAAGATGACCACTATAGTTAGGGGATGATGGCCAATAGTTTACTCCACTCTCTTTTAGTTTGTTGCTCTTCAAAACAAATGCAAACAGCGTCTGACCCACAATGGGCAGCTGAAACAAACACTTACCAACACGCCTAGCCAGTGTGGTGTCTAAAGGATAAATACCCCTTACAAAAATGTCAGTTGAAAACACGCAAATACCGCAGGTAAGTTATTTTTAGAATCTTGCACTGATAAATTATCGGTTTGTCCCATAGATTCTGGGGAGAACAAAAAAATTGACAAAGACAGAAAAAAATTACCCGAATAAGACGACACTTTATATATGCATGTTCCCTATTATGCGATGAAAGACTTACTGAACTTGAATGCCAACTAGAAAACATAAAGTGGGACATAGTCGATGGCAGCGAAGTCAGAAGACGTGGAAAACACTAAATTAACTAAAATCAGGACATAGTTTTTACCACGTAGGTGACGACAATAAATTCCTTAAGAGGAACCGGCTTCATTATACACAAGCGTCTCCAGTATAGTATCACTAAAGAAATTTTCCACAAGAGTGATTTGTCTTACTCTCAAATTAAATACAAGGTATAATACGAAAATAATGCAGGTTTATATACCAACAAAAGACCGTGATGATGAAGAAGTGGATCTATTCTTTGTTGACAAAGTAGCTGCTCTTAAAGCCCATCAAGGTCTTTTATTAAAGACATTTTAATTTTATATTTGGGATATGGGAATGGAAGACATCGAAGTCCCACGAAGATTAATAAACGCGGTAAAAGCACTCTACAAGAATAACGAAGTTAACTATCAAAACGGGCGATAGAATATGCAGTCCATTTAAGACGACAAAGGGACTACTACAGGGTTGCTCCACATCCCCCACCCTGTTAAAAATATTCCTGGGAAAAAACCCTGAAACCATGGAAAAGAAAGTGCGAAGGAATGGGTATACCAGTAAGGAACGAATATCTATATACGCTAAGTTTTGCCGACGACCAAATAGTGATCGCACAAGACGAGGATGACCTCAGTTTTATGATGAGAAAACTGGAGCAGGAATATACAAAGAATGGGATGGAAATAAACCTAAAGAAAACTGAATACCTAACAACGGAGAATACAGAAATAAAAGAGCTGGAAATAGACGAAGGTAAACAAATCAAAGGAACAGACAAGTATAAGTATTTAGGCTTCATAATATCAAACAAAGGAGCAACGGAAAAAGATATAAAAAATAGACTAGGACAAACAAGAGACTGCATACGAAAACAAAGACAAAAATATATAATACCATGACAAGAAGTATTCTCACTTATGGGTGTGAAAATTAGACAATAAATAAGAAAACCAAAAACAAAATAAGAGCAACAGAGATGGAATTCCTCTGGAGAAGCTGCAGAGTAACAAGACAAGATAGAATAAATAACATGGAGATTAAGAGGAGATAGGAATGAACTCCGACATAATAGACTACATCGAACAGAAGAGGTTAACCTGGTAAGGACATGTCAGAAGAGCAGACCAAAATCGGTGGATAAATAGAATAACAGAGTGGAGCCCGATATGAAGAAGAAAGAGAGGCAGACCCCGAAGATCTTTCAGAGATGAAGTGGACGAAGCAATGAGTAGAAGAAACCTACAGGAAGGGGACTGGCTAAACAAGAAAAATTGGAGAAAACGGTTGAGTGAAGGAATGCAGTGAAAACTGTGGAAATCCTTGTGTATATATATATATATATATATATAATTTTATATTTGGTGATTTTAACGCCAAAACAGGAATGTAATTTAAATCTACAGAAATACCACTGGTAATCTTTCTCTTGGTTGGTAGAAATAAGCGTGGTCAAATATTGTTAAGGTTCATGCTGCAACATGAACTATCCCAAATGAACAGTTTTGTCAAAAAGAAACCACAGGAAGATGAACACGACCATGTCTTAATGGAAATACTTAACACGAAATAGATTTTCTTATCACGGACAAAAAACATACCGTTAAAGACATCACGGTTCTAACAGATTTAATAGCAGTAGCGATCATAGAATGGTACAAGGTAAAATAGAAATGAGCTTAAAGAAGGAGAGGTATAAGATGATTAAAAAGAAGAACAAATCAAAAAAATGTAGATAGTTTTCAGCAATGTATTTCCGATATACTTAGTAGTCCTAAAGCAGAAAATAATATCTATCTATCTAAATAGCCTTCTTCGGTCCATCTTTGGACATAGGCCTCCCCAATCCTTTTCCGTTCTTCTCTGTCTGTCGCTATAGTCATCCATCTAGAGCCCACGTGCTTCTTGATATCATCTGCCCATCTCATTTGGGGCCTTCCTCTGCTTCGTTTATATTCCCACGGTCTCCAACTGATAAGAATTTTGTTCCATCTGTCTTTTTTTGTCTTATATTGTGTCCTGCAAATCTCCATTTCACTTTTGCAACTTCTTGTCTAACATCTCTCACTTTTGTTTTCTCTCTTATCCACTCGTTTCTCTTTTTATCCATTAGTCTTATGTGCAATATTTGTCTTTCCATTGCTCTTTGGGTTTTTATGATTTTTTCCATGTTTGCTTTTGTAAATGTCTACGTTTGGGAACCATAAGTGAGAACAGGGAGTACGCATTGATTGTATACTTTGGTCTTAAGATGCTGTAGATATCTTTTGTTTTTAAGAATGTAGATTAGTTTGCCAAATGCCGCCCATGTCAGTCTAACTCGTCTTTTTATCTCTGCTGTTTGGTTTTCTTTGTTAAGTTTTATAGTTTGACCCAGATATATATAATCCTGAACTTGTTCTATTTCATCTTGTCCGATCCTCATTATGTCTTTATCTGTATTTGTTATGATTTTGGTCTTGCTGTAATTCATATTAAGGCCTATCTTTCCAGCTCCTTCGTCCAGTTCAAAATAATATAAATGACTGAAATAATAAATTGCCAAATGCCTTACTGGAAAGCTAAAACAAATTCTGTCCTAGAACTCAAAAAGAAGAGAAGATTAGTCAATTTACGAGGCAACTAATGCAGAAAAGAAGAGATATTAGAAGTGAGAACTAAAAATTTTAGACAAGACACTGGAAAATACAACAAAGATTAAAGATAGAAATGGTCATCTCACAAACAACAGAGAGAAAACCCTTAAAATAGTTGAAGACTTCTACAAATTGCTGTACACAAGCCAACACAAAGCAAATACCAGAGAAGATCAAGTACAAGAAATTTTAACAAGGAAAAAGGGCATTGTCAACCAAGGATCAGACTAACTACCGGAAATCACAATAAACGAAATAAAACTGGCTCTAAGAAAAGCTAAGAATAACAAATCTCCAGGCCAAAATGGTGTAGTTACTGATGCAATTGCCTACTTAAAAAAATAAAAAACCTTTTTAACATGTGCCTTTTGAACAGTAATATACTCGACAAATAATATCACAATGCTGAAGTAATTCTATTGTACAAATAAGGCGATCCCCATGAATTAGAAAATTACAGACCTATAAGTCTTCTTAGTCCCCTATACAAACTCCCTAGAAGAATACTAACGAATAGTCTTCAGAAAAAACTTGATTTCTACCAGTCAATAGTGCAAGTGGGATTTTGTACCGGATTTGGGACAAATAATCACCTACAGAGCATTAAAACGGTAATAGAAAAGACTATGGAATACAATCGAACAATCGACCACTCGTTCTGGCTTTTGTAAATTTCCATAAAGCCTTTGACACAATAGAATTTGACAAAATCCTAGAACCACTACAACCATGTTGTAAAAGAACAAAGATTACTGATGTCGCAGACCGTATAGCAAGGCTCAAATGACAATGGTCCGACATGTTGCCCGAGATAATCCCGAAAAATGGACAAAGAGATTAACAAACTGGAGACCAAAAGAGAACAGGCAAGGAGTAGGCAACCACAGAAGAGGTGGGCAAATGATATAAAACAAGTCGCGGGCAAGCAGTGGATTAAAATTGCCAAGAGTAGAAATCAATGGAAGCAAATGGAAGAGGCCTATGTCTAGCAGTAGACGGATACAGGCTGAATAAGAAGAAGAAAAACACAAGAACGCAACTATGTCGGTGAAACTACATAAAAACACAAATCATATCCCAATCCGCAGAGGCGTCAACATGCATTCAGCGTGGCCCGTGTAACGGTTCCATCTCAACGCAAAGCGACTAGAAAATTCCAGGGATCTCGAGTGCGAGAGAGAATAACCGGTCACGTAGGCGAATTAGAGGTGGGAATGTTCTAGAACATAGTAACTTTGGTATATATATGTTAGGAGTGAGTTTTAGTTGATAAGAGAGTACCGAACTGTAAACTATAAATAAATATATTTATATAAATTCGAACCGCTCGTTTTATTTAATCTCGCTACAATATGCTTGTAAAACACTTAACAATGACCGAGTTAGAAATGAAGAATTAAGACGAAGAATAGGAGTTATTGATGTCATTTCCCGAATTGCCTTACTGAAATGAAACTGGGCCGGACACGTCGCTCGAATCAGTGATGAAAGGTGGGCGAAAAGATTGCTTGAGTAAAAGCCGAGATTAGACAGAAGAAGTAGAGGAAGACCCCTTACTCATTGGACTGACTATCTTAAGAAAATGTCAAGAAATTGGAAAAAAAAAGCTAAGATAGAGCACAATAGACAAAAATGAGAAAGGCCTATGTCCAGCAGTAGACGCAAGGGGCTGAGTGGTGATGATGATGATGATGATGATGCTTTCATCCCCTTCTCTTTTTCTGGATACATTTAGTCCACATGTTTTCAAATTCGTTACAGTTTTCATGAACATAAAATGAGCAAATGACAAATTGTAATCAGTCCTCAATAAGTTAAGTAGCGTAATAATTTGCCTCACAGCCAGCACAGTTGTCTTGTTCATTTTCAGTTCTTTTTCATCCTCACTGGTTTTTAAAATCTTTTGTACAACCATTCTCGTCTAACACCTTGTTCAGGATGGAGTCCGTTTGAGTGTACATCAAGCACTTTAACTGCTCCAGTAGTGTGTTTCTATGATTCAGTTATTAGCGAGATTAAATGTTTCAGTACGCCTACTTCTTTTAGTATCTGTCATAAGTGTGGGCATTTGACCCTGTTAAACGCTTTGTGATAATCCATAAAACAAATGTGTAGTGGGATATTAAATTCCCTAGATTTTTCTTAAGATTATTTGTTTTATGTTCAGAAGATATTCTCGAGTACCTCTACTTTTGGTAAATTTAGTTTGATTTTGGTATATTCCTCTTTGTAAAAAAGTTTTTAGTTTCTGATTGATTATCTTCATCTTCTTTTTTATGTAGGCATAACTCTGTCTGGTTTTTAATGTGTCCCCAGTAAGTTGTCATTCCATCGTTTTCGTTGTCTTCCTAGTGATCGTCTTCCTATTGAAGAACCGTCTCTTGCCGTCTTTACTACTCTATTAGTAATCACTCGGCTTATATAATCTTTCCATTCTACTCTTCTATTTCTTACCCAGTTCTTGATGTTCTCCACCTTGCCCCGCCTTTCATTTCTTTCCCGATATTTTTATTTCTCCATATTGTTTCATTCAGCAGCATGTGGCTCTGTTTGCTCTATTCACTTGATCTTCCACTTCCATTACGAGCTTTCCTTAGCTAGATAATGTGATGCGATGTTTAAACTCCATCACTTGTTCTATTATCTGACCTTCCAGCTCCAATTTACATCTTAGTCAATTTGCTGTTGTAACCATGCCTTTTGTCTTTTTTTTTTCTTTTTTGGTTCCTACTTTTTTATTATTTCATCCATAATCAGGCTGAACAACAGAGGACTCAGAGAATCTCCCTGTCTTATCCCATTTCCAGCTTCAATGGGGTCGGTTAGTTATTCTTCCACTTTTACTTTTATTGTGTTGTTTTGGTAGATATTTTCGATCGTTTTGGTATGCCGGTTGGTTGTATTCTAATGATTTCTCTTACACTTGCCTGAATATAGATATAGCGTTTGTGCATGATCTTCGACCTATAACCTTTTTGTTCTTCTGCTAGTATTATAATTTCATTCAGTTTATTTGTTATCACTTTGATTGTTAATTTTACTGTTGTGTTTAATAAATTAATTCCTCTGTAATTTTCCGGGTCCGATTTGTCTCCCTTTTTGAAGAGAGGTATTAGGATGCTTAATCTCCATTCTTGAGCAATTCTGTTTTGTTCTATTATTTTTTTTTTATTAGTTTTAATAGTTGTTTGGTTAGATCTGGTCCTCCGTACTTTAGGAGTTCGCTCGGTATCCTGTCCTCTCCTGGTGATTTAGGTGCTGATGATGGTAATCTCATTGATTATGTGTAGCATTATTTTGCTAGAATATGAGATAACAGAGATGATTCTATAGTTTTCGCATTTATGGAAGCTCCCTTTTTGTTCTCGGAGTCCCAGCAAATATTATATTCAAAAACAAAATTATAATTTTACCATAATAATGTGATAAAAATATTTTTTTCCACCAACACATTTTCACCGTCCGGTCCTGCTGCCATATAAAACGTATAAAAGTATGGGAGCCACTGATAGCAGCCGATAAGTCTGGCGGACATGAAGTATGGCTGACAACCGGCCATTCTTAATGACACTGTCAAAGGTTGCTTGATTTGTGACGGCAGGTTTCGATTAAAGGCATCAGTTACAGAGGTCGCCGGGAAATATGGCACAAAGCCATCAAGAAAGTGGTAAGGGAAGAAGTTACTTCGGGCACGTCATCTTTTCGATGATGAGTGTGAGTGATATGGGAGCAAGATCGATCCTATAAAATAGCTACTTTACTGTTGGCGAATAAAAAAATATTTGCCAATATTCTTGTGCATTGAAAATGAACGAAAGTTTATTTTTGCCTTAGCTTGGTTCAAAATTGTGTTTTTATCTCTATTAACGTCATAAGTAACTCAATCAATCAGGATATAAAGAAATATTTTATTGAAATTTCAAATCCAAAACTTTTCTTTTGAAAACTTCAATGTGAAACTCTAGTGTCAACATAATATTTTCAATATCATAGTAAAGATTAATTTTCAATATACCCAGTGTAATGAAAAGGTTTTCTAAACGCCTGTTGTCTTTTGAATCACAACATATGTTGTTAGAAACCTGCTTTCAGAAGAGAGATTTATAGAAATGGAATACCAATACGAATTATACAAATAAAATTTGTCTAAATTTATCGAATAGTATGTGAGTAATTGTATCCAGTTTCTTAGTAGACAATAAAAACTCTTTAAACTCAAATTAAACAGGGGACAATAAAAAATTGTCTAATTCAAACTCTTTAACCTTCCATTGCTCGCACCTCAAAAAATTACGCCATCACTCGCGTGTTGGATTTTATCTAACATATGGGTATAGGTCAAATAAATGAGTCATTAGTTCTTATTGGTTAAGTTTATTGGCTATTAACTCACAAAAAACGATAAACTTATATTTTTTTAAAACAAAACTACAAAAAAACTACTAGTTAAACTAAAAAAATATACACATTACCCTAGAACAAAACAAATAAGGGGATTTAATCCAAAAAAATGTACGCATTACGCATAAAATTAGATTTCTTTCTCTTCTAGACAGTGGTCGCAAGTAAAATTTGTTAAACCAGTGTACTCTTTACATATCGGCAAATTACAGTTAGTACAAAGTACAATATTGTTAGGTAAACCTGTTCTTCCTTACAGGGCAAAAAGAACATCTTGGTTTTATAGTTGGAGTTACCCCTTGAGAAACTGATGGTTTTTCTCCGGTTATATTTTGGATCCTGAGTCTCAACTGAAAAGGCAGATTTAGGATATTGGAACGTCGTTCAGATGGGACATTAAAAGTTGCTTGCCAAGCTCCGCAATGGGACTTCTTCGAGATGTTACAATATTAGTGTTATTGTTGTATATTATTTGGCTGTTTATAGTTGAAATATTTAGTAAGCTGCAAAAAACAGTAAACGGCCAGCGATTGCTAAATCGAGTCACCGAGTATTCTGCCTTCAATATATCAACAACATCCACTCCGCCTTTTATGAGGTTGTAATCAGTAATAATCTCTGGCTTTATGGTATGCTCTTTGGTGTTTTCATCAATGAAACCATCGCTGTGTAGTGTTGAAAGTAGTAGTACATTCTTATTTTTTTTTTGGCACATATGATACAAGTACACTTGTTTCCATCGTCATCATATGCAAACATGTTACTACATAAAGGTCTTCCTTTTACCTTTGTCAACTCAGGGGGAATTTGTTGTTTGTTTTTACGCAAAGTACCTATCGTTTGTCAAGCAATGATCATTCAATAAAGAGTTGGCTAAGGGTACAGAGGAAAAGTAATTATCCCTAGTTATAATTCGACCGGTTCCACTTATGGGTCGTATAAGTCTTTTTACTACACTAGATGCATCGTTCGGGAGTTGATATGGTCCTTCAGGTTGTTTGCCGTGGTAAATTTCGAAATTTTGTGTGAAAAATGTTCTAGCGTCCACCAAGACATAAATCTTGATTCCGTATTTCGCTGGCTTATTGGTTATATACTGCCTAAATTTGCATCGACCACGGAACGCTTTCAACATTACATATATGGTCACATAGAATCCGGGAGTAAGAGATTAATGAGATAACATTGATAATGTAATGAGATAACATTAATCGAAGTAAAGAATGCCATAAAGACTTTAAAGAACAAAAAATCAGGGGAACCAGGAGGAATCGTTAATGAACTAATTAAGTACGGAACGGACAAACTACATAGAATTATACACGAAATGTTCAGTAACGCTATAAACCTGAAAGAAATACCAGAAAAATGGTCCAAAGCATATATAACCTCGATTCATAAAAGGGAGATAAGCAGAAATGCAGGAACTACAGAGGCATCAGTGTAATAGCATGTATGGGCAGGTTATATGGAAAAATACTGAAAGAAAAACTGGAAAAATCTATCTCAAATAAAATCGGAGAAGATCAGGCGGGATTCACGGCAGGAAGATCTTGCATAGACCACATATATACACTCCAACAATTAATTGAAAAAAAATGGCAAAAAATAGACCAGTACACATGGCATTCATAGATTTAAAAAAGGCATATGACACGGTCCCCAGAAAACAACTATGGAACACGATGAAGGAAATAACTCAGAAGTTAATAGAAACCGTAAAAAACCTTTACAACAACAACAAGGTAAGAGTTAAACCCGACAATAAATACTCCAACGAATTGAAGACCACAAAAGGCTTATTGCAGGGATGCTCTAGATCTCCGACAGTGTTCAAGATACTCCTCGAACAATTATTAAAACCATGGAAAAGGAAATGTGAAGGGATGGGAATACAAATCCGGGACAACTTCTTGTATACATTAAGCTTTGCAGATGACTAAGTGGTAACGGCTCAAGATGAAGAAGATCTGTGCTATATGCTCTGAAAATTAGAAAAGGAATACACAAAAAATAGACTGGAAATCAATCTAGAAAATACCGAAGATTTAACAACAGACCAAGAACCAGTGAGAAACTTGGAAATGGACGATAATAGGGAAATTAATGGCACTGACAAATTCAAATATTTAGGATTCATACTCTCAAAAAATGGAACCACCGAGCAAAAGATAACCAGCAGATTAGCACAGACAAGAACATGTATTAAACAAATTAACAGGGTACTGTGGGATAGACATTACCAGAAATACAAAGAAGAGAATTTATAATACCTTGGTACGCAGTATAATGACCTATGGAGCAGAGAATTGGGTAATAAATAAACTAAACAGGTCAAAAATCTCAGCAACTGAAATGGAGGTTATGAGAAGAAGCTGCAGAGTGACAAAAATGGATCGCATCAGAAATGAGGAGATAAAACGAAGAATGGCAGTAGAACACGACATACTCAGCTATATAGAAGAAAAATGTTTAATTTGGTATGGACAGGTGAGAAGAACAGATCATACAAGGTGGATAGCAAAGATTTCGGATTGGAGTCCAATAGGAAGGAAAAAAAAAAAGTAGACCCCGAAATCATGGAGGGATGAAGTGGACGAGGCCATGGAAAGACGAGACCTTAGAGATGGAGAATGGCAGAACAGAAAGATAGATAGATAGATAGAATCCAGGAGTGTATGCAGATAAACAGTTAGTGACAAACATTTCATATATTTCTCGAATGGGTGCAAGATTATCAACTGCCGAATTTTCTTGCCTCTTAGTGGCGTCGTCAAATCTTACAGTTTGAATTATTTGGTGAAATCTTTTCTTGGACATAGTAGCTGCAAAAATATCTGGAGCTGTGCTATCTAATTTCCAGAGGTTATCAGTATTTAAATATTACGCTTTCTTTACCCCAGCAAGGAACAAAAGTCCGATAAATGCTTGCATTTCCTCGTAGTCAACAGCAGGACAATCCCTAGAGCGAGTATTAAACACTTTTATCATATACAGTTTTTGATTTGTATATTTTACAATATTCTTGATCATAGTATCCAAGAAAAACAATCTCCAGCATTCTTATATGGTTTTGGCGCCTTTTGATTTTGCTTTTACCCCAGGTAAGTTCATAACAATATTACAAGCTTTGGTGTTACCTTTGGGAGTGTGTTTCTTATGTTTCAATCATGGTGTTTTATCTTTGCCATAAAATCTTGGATAACCATCATCTTGGTCGCTTTTTTCCATGGCATTTTCAAGATCACTGGGTAGATCTTGTGTGGACTGCTCAGAATCTGTATTGTGGATACTGTGTTCAGAACGAACATCACTTAAAACTTTATCAGAATTTAGTGGTTCCATATCGCTGTCTATCTCTTCATACCATTTTAGTAACTGGTTTTCCATTTTCTTGTCCATATTTACCTGCAATAAACCAAAATAGCGCTTATAATAACGGATGTTCAACAATCTATAGGTATTTTACTAAAAATCTTACCTATTATGATAATATTAAGTGATCTCTCTAAAAATAAATACACGCCAACACTCGCGTAGTTAGATTTTTTCTAGCACTCCGACGAACGCGATCGCTCGCGTGGTAGTTTTGAGCTAACAACAACTGCTGTCGACGATAAGATAATAGGTACTCCCACCATTATTTAACATAGCCTTATACGAGTCTTCATAGGAGTATTCCTGGTTGCAGAACCAAAAATAAGCAATATTTCGAAAATTATGGCGAAATATTTAAGAATGTTAGATTTTTTCTAACGATGCGAAACTGAAATTAAGAATATTGTATTACTATCTGCATTTTTAAAAAACCCCAAAAGCGTTTCCTTTCATCAAAAATTTGGAGTCATTGAAACGAAATGAATGGAGTCATTGAATTGGCACCAACTGTTGACGTTGATAAAAATGACTAGCAGAGGATGCGAGTAACTCAAATTAAAAAAAACATACTATGTTGTTATCTATGTTCTGGTTAATAAAATATTTACAGTAAAACGTGAGATTTTTTTGTATTTCAGTCAAAAATAGTCAATGTCAATGTGTTTTTTATTATTTTATCACAAAGTAAAAGCCCTTTTGGCACCTAGTATATTAAATAATATTTGTTTCTATATATCCAAATTCATAAAAATTAGAAAAAAAAAAGCATTGGCGTGAATATTACCAGTTTATTAAATTTTTATTAATTTCTGAAAATTTACTTTTCTTGGTATTGGTTGTTTTTGAAACCCTTCAATCCTTTATAATAAATGTCGCCGAGATTCAAAGTAATTTCTTAAGCTTTTAGAAATCCAACTACATCTTGAATTTGTTTGTAGAATTATCCTACATTGTTATCTTGTTTATTAGCTTTACAAGCTACCTAATTATTATAATATTTATATTGACTCGTTTGTAATCTATTTGCAGCAGAGTAACTTTATCTGAAGACAACGACAATAAAAACGACAGCCTACACCATTTTCATGGTTCGTATTTAATTTAATTATTTTTTTGCGTGCAGATAAGTTATTGTATTTTCTGCAAATAAATAATTTTTTTCTGGTACAACAGACTGCCCGTTAACATTACGAAATTTTCGAAAAATATTTCCATTTCTAATAAAGTGATCCGTCTATCCCGAGAAGTGTCCTAGAAGCGCCAAAGGAATGCCCCAGACATAATAAAGAGTGGAAGGACGGGGAAAGAAAGAGCGCGGAGCAGCGGAGAGAGGAACAACTCGTTGGATGCAAAGCCTGATTTACGTTTTTCCTGCGACAGATTTTAATGTTATTTCGAGTCACAAATTGTTTCAATTGCGTCGTGATTCAGAGAAAGGACGTTAACTGGCGCTCATTAGACTGAGCCGGCGGGATCCACCTTATATTTATTCATATTATTGAAATGAATCTCCTCAAAACTCCGCAGATATTCTAGATCCCCAGTCTATTGCGGATATATATTACAGGATGTTGCAAATTAGCTAGCTGAAATGAACGTGGAATCTTAAGTGGCGCAATAGATAGGATTTGTCGATATGTCTTTTGGTTTTTTAATAATGTGCTTTATTTATACACCGATTAATAGTAGACAATATCAAACACTAACGCACTAACATTTAAATATTTTACGTAAGATATTTACATAACTAATAAAAACTGTATGTAAATTGTACGTCTGTAAAAGGAAAAAGTGGAAATTTAGCCATTAACTTCCGAAAAAAATTCCGAATTTAAATAATAAATTTTAACTTTGAGGTAACGGATAAGCTTATTCAATGGCATAGTCCATTGTATAGTATATTACCATGTTTTATGGTAATATACTATTCCACCACTATAACAGTTTTCCAAGGATATGGTGGAATTATACCGTATTTGCCTAACTACCACATACTTTTCATGGGAAGACCAAATTTATGAACAGATGGATGGAGTAGCAATGGGAAGCCCACTAAGCCCGGTCGTAGCCAACCTTTCATGGAGCATTTAGAGAAGAAGATAATGGACTCAGCATACAAGCCTAGGGTATGGTTCAGATACGTTGATGACACCTTTGTGATTTGGGGTCACGGAGCAGAAAAACTAAACGATTTCCTGGCTTATATAAATACACTACATCCAAATATTCAATTTACGATGGAAACAGAAAAAGCTCAACAACTAGCGTTCCTGGATGTATTAGTAAATCGAAAGGAAGGTCACTTAGGACATAAAGTGTATCGAAAACCTACACACACAGACAGATACCTAAACAGGAACTCAAATCATCATCCTAGCCAAAAACAAGGTATCATCAAAACTTTGGCAGAGAGGGCGAAGAGAATTTGTGAACCACAACATCTCCAAAGTGAACTTCTTTATATTGAAAAAGCGCTCACCTCTAATGGGTACACCAGAAGAGAAATACACAAGGCGATGAACAACGTATCTAGAAGAAGGGACGAAGAAATAGAATGTAAAGGGAAAGCGTTCTTGCCCTATATATCGGGGGTAACGGACAGAATTGGGCGAATACTCAAGAAAGCCAACATAAAGACCATCTTCAGACCTACAAAGAAGATCAAGGATTGTTTAAGATCGGTAAAAGACAAACGCGACCCATTAGCAACGGCCGGAGTATACCGAATACCATGCACATGTGGAATGGTATATGTGGGAACCACAAAAAGACACACCAACACCAGGATAAATGAACATAAAAGCCATTGTCGTTTAGGACATATCGACAAATCTGCCGTTGCCGAACACGCTTTGGGAAGCGGAGAACATCGGATACTATTTGAAGAAACACAGATGCTGGACAAAACTTCACAGTACTACCCACGGTTATATCGGGAAGCGGTGGAAATATACAAGCACCCAAACAATTTCAATAGGATAGAAGAAGGACTAAAAATCAATAAAACATGGATACCAGTATTAAAATCCACAAACGCCCTTCCCGCCAAACACGGAGATAGAAAAGCTACTATAAACAACGACACGCCCCCTCAAGCCGAGACCAGTGGAGGGGAGGCGAGTGGGAATTATAAATATTGCCTCCGTAGTACAACGCGTCGTCAGTTTCTGCTTACAAGCGAAGCATCAACATCTCCAGAAGATGCCAACCCCTAGTGTTGGCGAAACGTCGAGAACAAATCTCAACAGAAGACAACGGCCCAACAGCCCGAATAAACAGTTTAATAAGTTAGACGATGGCCGTGAAAGCCTAACGCAATTTATCAGTCGCCTCTACGGGGAGGAGGTAACTACATACTACAGAAGACTAGATTGTCTACGGAAGAAGAAAGCTCAACTTCTTGCGTCGTTAGCTTTTCTATCACGATGTCGAGACAACGGGGTACTACCGAACTTCTTACGAACGAATCGATCCATCAGAACAAGTCAAGCCAATAGAATATATACACGCATGGAAAAAGCACTATTACGAGAACGAATACATGACACCAGACGAAATTTGGCGAAGGTTGACAAAGAGCTTCTAGATTTGTTTTACGTTTTGAGCAGCAGGTTGAAATATGAAGATTGGAATAAAATTGAATCCATTTGTTACAGAAAAATGGAAAATGAACTAGAAAGGAACACTGAACGCCAGAAAAACAAATACGAACGCTTAACCAAACATAAGGAGGTAGAATCAAAACAAAACACAGAAAGAACAGTGGTCAATCTTTCAGATAAAGTTTTAACTTCAGCTGAAACATCATTGTTAGCCAAAGGGGGAAATTTTGCGATTGTGCCTAAAGTTATACCCAAAGAAGACATCATCGCTAATATAGAGTCTGCGATCCGCAACTTACCAATCGAAGCAGCTGAAGAAATAAGGACAGAATCAGCAAGAATTTTGCATAAAGCTAAGACACCGAAAAATAATTTGAGCCACCAAGAAATACGTGCCATAAAATCGTTAAACGCAGACAAAGATGTTGTAATTTTACCAGCAGACAAGGGAAACGCCACGATCGTAATGAAGACAGCCGACTACAAAACGAAAATACAAAATCTTCTAGATCCTGCGGTTTATAAGAAACTTAAAAAAGATCCCACAGCAGTCACCCTACGGAAAATCAACAGACTTATTAAATCTTCGTCCATACCAGAGGAGATAAAGCCAAGAATATGCAACAGCGAAGCAGTCCCACCACGCTTGTATGGCTTGCCGAAAATACACAAAGACGATGTACCTCTCCGCCCTATTGTGAGCTCCATAGGATCTCCGTCTTACAGCCTTCCAAAACATCTGGCCGATATTTTACAACCACATATAGGAAAAAACGATGCCTTTGTAAAAGACTCCGCCCATTTTATTGAGAAGATCAAAGGAATAACTTTGCAGGAATCTGACATTCT
Source organism: Diabrotica undecimpunctata (assembly GCF_040954645.1). Classification (NCBI taxonomy): domain Eukaryota; kingdom Metazoa; phylum Arthropoda; class Insecta; order Coleoptera; family Chrysomelidae; genus Diabrotica; species Diabrotica undecimpunctata. The sequence goes on from NC_092807.1 coordinate 6,052,045, forward strand.
TGTTAGTTTTGATGTGGTTTCCCTATTTACAAGAGTCCCCCTAGAAGACGTTCTGAATTTAATTGAGGGACTAGTTTCCAAGGATATGGTGGAATTATACCGTATTTGCCTAACTACCACATACTTTTCATGGGAAGACCAAATTTATGAACAGATGGATGGAGTAGCAATGGGAAGCCCACTAAGCCCGGTCGTAGCCAACCTTTTCATGGAGCATTTAGAGAAGAAGATAATGGACTCAGCATACAAGCCTAGGGTATGGTTCAGATACGTTGATGACACCTTTGTGATTTGGGGTCACGGAGCAGAAAAACTAAACGATTTCCTGGCTTATATAAATACACTACATCCAAATATTCAATTTACGATGGAAACAGAAAAAGCTCAACAACTAGCGTTCCTGGATGTATTAGTAAATCGAAAGGAAGGTCACTTAGGACATAAAGTGTATCGAAAACCTACACACACAGACAGATACCTAAACAGGAACTCAAATCATCATCCTAGCCAAAAACAAGGTATCATCAAAACTTTGGCAGAGAGGGCGAAGAGAATTTGTGAACCACAACATCTCCAAAGTGAACTTCTTTATATTGAAAAAGCGCTCACCTCTAATGGGTACACCAGAAGAGAAATACACAAGGCGATGAACAACGTATCTAGAAGAAGGGACGAAGAAATAGAATGTAAAGGGAAAGCGTTCTTGCCCTATATATCGGGGGTAACGGACAGAATTGGGCGAATACTCAAGAAAGCCAACATAAAGACCATCTTCAGACCTACAAAGAAGATCAAGGATTGTTTAAGATCGGTAAAAGACAAACGCGACCCATTAGCAACGGCCGGAGTATACCGAATACCATGCACATGTGGAATGGTATATGTGGGAACCACAAAAAGACACACCAACACCAGGATAAATGAACATAAAAGCCATTGTCGTTTAGGACATATCGACAAATCTGCCGTTGCCGAACACGCTTTGGGAAGCGGAGAACATCGGATACTATTTGAAGAAACACAGATGCTGGACAAAACTTCACAGTACTACCCACGGTTATATCGGGAAGCGGTGGAAATATACAAGCACCCAAACAATTTCAATAGGATAGAAGAAGGACTAAAAATCAATAAAACATGGATACCAGTATTAAAATCCACAAACGCCCTTCCCGCCAAACACGGAGATAGAAAAGCTACTATAAACAACGACACGCCCCCTCAAGCCGAGACCAGTGGAGGGGAGGCGAGTGGGAATTATAAATATTGCCTCCGTAGTACAACGCGTCGTCAGTTTCTGCTTACAAGCGAAGCATCAACATCTCCAGAAGATGCCAACCCCTAGTGTTGGCGAAACGTCGAGAACAAATCTCAACAGAAGACAACGGCCCAACAGCCCGAATAAACAGTTTAATAAGTTAGACGATGGCCGTGAAAGCCTAACGCAATTTATAACAGTTTTGTTGTTTAATATTTTTGTAAAATGATTTCTGTTTGGACTTAAAATAAGTCTCAATTTTTGTAAAAATAATTCTCCTTTGATCAAAATTTTAAGCAATCTTGAGGTCCGCAAACAATGAGTAGTTTCTAGTGATCATATCTCTATTTGTGATATGAAATCTAGTGAATTTGAAAGTATTTTTTATTTATTTATTTATTAACCGTCTATAGGTAGGAGAGCGTCGGGAGGGTTTGGACAATTGTTTAATAAACAATTATGGCGTGGACATAACAGAGTATATGTGTACTAACAGAGCTATTTAATAGATGTCTCCATAATAGCAAGATCCCTAAAGACTGGAACGAGAGTCTATTAATACTCTTACACAAAAAAGGGGACAAATACGATCTACAGAATTATAGACCTATATCGTTGCTCAGTCAAGTATACAAACTATTTATGAGAATTATTCACAACCTACAAAATGGACAATTACCAACCGGTTGAACAGGCTGGCTTCCGCTAAGGATATAGTACATCAGACCATCTGCTGACAATGAGAACATTGATAGAGAAGGCAAATGAATACCAACTACCCGTATTTCTTGCCTTCGTTAACTATGAAAAGGCGTTTGATAGTATCGAGATGTGGGCCATAGAACAAGCTATTAATAATTGTAGAATAGATTCGAGATATAGGCAACTAATACATAACATGTATATATGAAAATGCAACTATGATAGTACAACTAGACGAAAATACAAATCCCATCCCCATTAAGAAAGGAGTGAGACAAGGAGACGTAATATCGCCAAAGCTTTTCAAGCTTTGGTCAATTGGATCAAATTGGTCAACCTATGGCATTAACGTTAATTACAATAAGTTAAACCACCTCAGATTCGCTGACGACATAATGATTATAGCGAGCACATTCGAGGAACTGCAAATTATGATAGGGGAACTAGCAGCCAGCTCCCAATACGTTGGTCTAAAAATGAATATGAAAAAAACAAAAATAATGACAAACACAGATGACCCCAGACATATAACTATAAATGGCAGTGAGATAGAACAAATCCAGGAATATATCTACCTAGGCCAAATCCTGAGACTTGACAAAGTGCGGAAATTACTAGAAGTCATTCTGTCTCCGACTTCTTCAAGCAATGTAGCCTCCCTTAAATTATTTTAAAGTGTTTGTTTGTCTATTTGTAGTGTAGTGTAATGTACAATTTTATGTTTATGACATCTTGTTCTTGCCGGATAGGCCACAATTGACGAAATGCCCCTGAAGATGATCTAGGGATCGAAAGTACTTGGGCAAGATTTAATTAAACTGTGCTCGATATATGCCTTTTATCTGATCAAAGTTTAATTACTAGAAGAGCAAAACTAGCATGGGCAGGACTTGGAAAACTTAGTTGGATACAAAAAACCCCAATACTTAAGGAGCAAACTGTTTAACCAATGCATCCTTCTTATCATGACATATGGATGTTAAACCTGGACCCTAACCAAGGCCATCATGAATAAACTAGCCACAACAGAAAGAACAATGAAAAGAGCAATGTTAGGTATACGACTGTCAAATAAAAAGAAGAACGACTGGATAAGATCCAAAACAAAAGTCGAGGACATAGCAACAAAAATTGCCAAACTTAAATGGAGCTTCGTGGGCCACACTGCTAGACAAAAAGACCAACGTTGGAATACAACAATACAACATTGAAGATCTTACGAAAGTAAACGACCAAGAGAAAGACCACAGATGAGATGGGTTGATGATATTAAAAGAATAGCTGGTACAAATTGGAAATATGTTGCTCAGGATAGAGACCGATGGAAGGAGTTGGAAGAGGCCTATGTCCAAACATGGACGACAGAAGGCTAAGAAGAAGAAGAAGAAGAAGGAGTGGACATGGATAACAAATATCTAAAATTTTGAAATTATACTGGTTAATGTATGTCTCCTCCTATATATTTGTATAGTTTGTGTACAAATATAACAACGTGAATAAAATATTCGCATATACATACTTATAGGTAATGTCCAAACCCTTCCGACTGACCTGGAGGATCTAGACAATAAATGAATAAATACAAAAATATTACTTAAGGTTTTTATTTGCTAAACAAAGCTTTAGACATCAATGAAACAAACAAAATATTCATTATTAAAGTACTGGGAAAGATCAATGTTAAAATATATCATGTCTTTATATCTGGCACTTTGATTGGTCAAAGGATTTGGTAACCTTACAACTACTTCTTCGTATGTTACAAATGTTGGAGGCTCTTCACTTACTATAAACCGGTTAAAAGCAATTTGATTTTTTTTTAAATTTTACGTTGTAGCCATCTACAACTCAAATTTGGCGGCCTAATGTCACCTTACAAATCACGAAACTATCGACTCGAAGTCTAGTAGGGTCTTCATGCTGATCTTCAATATTTTTCATATCTAAATCTAAAGATGAGTTGTAAATCTCTTCTTTCTTATCGAAAGATAATTCGCTCATTACTTTCCTCTTTACTATCTATATTTTTTTTATTATTAATTTGTGGTGTCTTTTTTTTTCAATTTTTTTTTTCTGCAATTGCATTGCATTCCGGAGTATCGGTTGCTATTATGGTTGTTCTTTTTACTGGACCTTTTCTAGTTAATTCTCTTTCTAGAGCTTTCGAGTATGGTTTTATTTGGGATGGAGATAAGTAATCTTTCTTGTGCTCGCTTTAAACTAGACTGCCCGGCTGTGACAATGCAGAGAGGCTAAATTGCGATGACACCTTCACATTTTGATTTAAAAATTTACTTAATGAAGAAACATTGGAGTCTTTTGATGTTGAAGGAACCATTCTGTCTGTTACAAACGAGCATAGAAAGTCTTCTTCACCAAAAATATTTTTAACCAATGGCCAAATTCCAGTACAACGAAATCCAGATTTTAGGTTGGAAGAAGTTGCTGATCTATCCCAAGCTTTCATACATATTGGTGCAAAGTCATAAATTGATAATGCCTTCCCTGGATGAGAGAGCATCCAGTCATCTGCTCCTTGATTGAAATACCTTTTAAATGGTCCAAAAACAGTCTTATCTAATGGTTGCAATTTGTTAGAAGTGGGGGTTGAAAGAGTTCTGAGTGAAAGAGAATTGTATTTTCATTATCTTTGCAGTAATTAATAGCAGAAACAGATAAATGTGTAACGAAATTATTTTGCCTACCATAGGGTAAGAATATAGGGGACAGAAACTATGGGGGCGAAGATAGGGCAAGCAAAACAATCGTTACTGATGCGAACGGCACTCAGGGGGTTGTTGGAGAGCTGGGGTCGTGGATAAGTGAATGGCAAGGGGGTTGAGATTGGGGTAACTAGAGAAAAATTAAATAGAGGGGTACTTACACAAATCTCCTGGGCCACTGGACAAATAAAACAACAAGGAACGGCTTCTAGCAATTTAGAACAAGGGCGCCGCTTTGAAGGATCCTAAACTTGCTGGAGGAAAGAAGAAAAGGGCTCTTCCTTCCTAAAAAGTAAACATACAAAAAAAAGGTTAGGAGAATTTTCTAAAATAAATAAAAAATTGGATGGAGCAATAAATTAAACATTTATTTGTGTCTCTAACAAACAGTTATCAAACATAAATGGCATAAAAAATATACTATATAAATAGTTGCCAAATACAGAATAAAAAAAAACTTACATGTGTCAAACAAACAAAACAAATGAATATCGAAAAAAACAAAGCTAGCTGTCATAACATTACATAAAAAAAACAAATAAAATGACAGCTGTTAAACCATAAAATTTACAATTTATTAAATATTACAATTCCTTTAAATTTTAACGAAAGCAATTATTGTTTTAGCAAAAAAATGTCTGTCTTTACTTTAAAATTAATATGTTAAATGTTACCTTGATTTCACTGTTTAGCACTTAACTTTCAAAAAAAATTGTTAACATTTATGGAACACCTATCTGGACATATTCTCCAACAGGACCAAAACAACCACTTCCATACTGACCATACTCAGGGACGAACAATCAAAAGATGTAGAATTATTTTCTGTGGAGGAAGCAAGCTGACAACGGGGACATCCTATATAATAATTTTCCAAATTTCTTCAGTGCCGGTTCACAAATCTCATGGTGATTACTATGTTCTAAACTGCCATATTGCAGAGAGTATTATCACCTTAACCGGTCTTAAGACATAACACAAAAAAAAAATCTTTCTACTCTGGCATCTCTTGCTTCACTCCATTGTAGCACGTCTGCTCTGCTTGGGGCTTAAATGTCGACTCACTAATGCCTTACATTTTACAAATTTCAACGCAAAATAAATTTCCCTTTACGTCTCACAGCTAGTTTTTGCCTACAAACTTAAAACAAACAATCTACCCTTTTTTGACCTTGTTCTTAGCAACGAACCAACAAAAAAACTTCTTGATTATTTACTTTTAAATTGGTTAACAGGAAATTTTTTACCTCACAATAGATACAGAGAATAGGGGAATATTAATGTAAACAAAGACAAAAAAAATATTCTCAGTTAATACGTCTTAGAAAAACCGTATACCTGACTTGCAATATTATATTAGGGGACTCGAAACAACTTTTAAATATTCTAGTTTATTGCGTTTTAACGACGAAAGACAAAAACAGTTGAATACCAAAACTTGATATTTAGAATCTCAACTTAAAATGCCATAATATATTGATCGTTTTAAAATTCATTTGCAAACAGAAAAACGAATATATTCCACCAAATTTAAAACGCTACAAATGGGATTTATGATTATCCATTAATAAAATAACGGCGTTCTTTAGAACACCAAACATGAGTTACAAAATCCTTTAAAACTTTAAAAAAATTATCACTGGTCATCCATCCAGATAAATGCTCTAAACTAGTTGCACCATACTCTTGTGGATTACCATTTAGCATTCTATCTTTGTCAAATTTTTTTCTTGGAAACATCCACACTGGTGAAGGTGCTGTTCCATTCGCTCCAATAATACCCACTTGAGTAATCAGTTCTCCTCTTTCACGCGACACTATTTTACCAACTTGATGCTGACCTTTAGTAGCAACTACTTTTCGAGTTTTTTGAACCGTGATTACGCCTGTCTCGTCCAAATTAGATATGTCTGATCCAGTGAAGCTGTGCCTTTTTAGAATCTCTTCTAACTTACCTTGAAATTTACCGATTGTAGATTTATTGAAACTGGAAATTCTCGCTAAGCTTGTAATTTCCGTGGTTCGTAAGGATAGTTCAGATTGTTGACTTAAAAATTCTGTAAACTAGTCCAGCTAATTTGTGTACTTTTCAAGGCTCTGGAAATTTGACTTCTTTTTTTTTCAGCAAATTCGTATGCTAATTTGCGAAATACTTTTGGAGTTAAACCATGGTACATATTAGAACATCTCGTAAGGTAAAACGCAAAGAAGGCATTTCATTAGGAAACACTTGGCATGTTACAGAATGTGGAGAGAATGTCGTATTGTCAATTCCTACTTCTTTAGCTTTCTTTGCATATAAAGCTAGTGTTTTTTTTTGAACGTCGACACAATTAAATAATGCACTCTTATTCTTAGAATATTTAAAATCAATTTTAAAGAACTCTTCTGCTTTGAATATTAGCCACTGTATTTTAAGTCATTCTACTTTTATATGGCAGAAATACAAGGCAGAATAAAAAATTACATGTGCCTTTTTCTAAAGGAAATATGCATTTTTACTCACCTGCAATAATAGATCAAAGAATATATAATAAGTTACCCGAGCCAATAAAAAAATGTAAGAATATGAAAATATTTAAATTAACTTTAAAAGATTTTTTATTGCAGAATACGTTTTATTCTGTTGATGAATATTTTAGTAGTTGACATTATTTTAAGTATATACTAGTAATTTTACATTTTCTATTTGTGTTTGTCTTGTAATGTTAGGTTTAGCGTAATTTTAGATTTGCATTTATATTTACTAATTTTGTTTACCAAACTGTGACTGATCCTATACAAATTGTATTTGTCAAAAAGGAACAAAAGTATTATTATCAGATTTAGCCATACGGCTCATACTCCCTCTAAGGGGTAAATTCACTCATCCCAGATACCTACGGTATCAAAAGGATTGAGCTCTGGTGGGACTCTTTCCGTCTTATCGAGCCCTAGGTGACTTGGTATGCTGGAGTATCTCCCAGAAATTTTAGTACACATCTGGACGTTGAGAGTAGTACAGCGTTCTGCATGGTGGTTATGATTATTATATATCTTGCTCCCCTTTTTTTCCGGTTTGTACCTAAGTAACTTCTCTAGTTTTTTAGTACACTTAAAATTTTCAAAGGTCATTTTAAATACCTAAAATTTATTATTATTTTTAGAACTGGAAATACATTTTACCTAATCCTCTGACAAAAAAATATCTTAAAAATATCGTTTTTATTTTTCACGGTATTTTGGAGCGATTTATGCCGAAATTTATGGAAATGGCAAATTAACAATAGAAATAAAACTAATTACTAAACACAAGACACGCATAAAAGACCGCAGATTTAGAAATAATATCAATTGGTTATAAAGACTTGTTGATAAAATACTTGTAATTAATATTTTGCAGGAGACGTCTCCGCCAATGGTCGTAACACCTTAGCAGGTCGTCCTGCGGTGGCAATATCGGAACGTACGGAATAATAATTGGTCCAGGACTAATCCTGCGGCCGCAGAAGAATAGGAGGCAGGATTTGCAATGCGGAGGCTGGCCGATGTCACAAATCACTTTTACTGCTGTATTATATGCGTTTGTGACCGTATGTAACGGTCGTAGAGACCTTTCGTTAATGCCCGCCTTGAATATCTCAGATTTAATTTCCACTCTTTAATATAAATAGTCGTCGATGTGAAGGGTGGCATTAATGCCCTAACGGCCGTTCGATGGTAATTTAAAGCCGGTCCGACGCCGGCTTCCTTTTATTAATTACGACCTTTTCGCCGGACCAACGTTACATTTGTATTTATATATAGATGCCAGCTTTTGTTTTATTAATGTTTTTGTGTTCCCGTTCGAGCAAACGTCCGAACACCTCTTACTTTTATTGCCATTTTGAAATCGACTCCCCCCTTTTAAGATTCGTTGAATTTTAATTTTTTCTCTGTTAAATACACTGGTAAGAATCGTTTTTATTAGCATAACTGATCGTTGCAATATTTGATCAAAAAATAGTTTGGTTTTAACTGATAAAAAGGTTGCCAATGTGAGTCCATAATACTGGTATATGGAAAATAAGTCAATATTCACAATTTTAAATAGTTTTTATTTAATAAGGTTAGTGAATTTTGGGCTACTGGTTTCAAGGCTTACAGTATTTGCCCCATCAGGGCCCAGTACGTTATTTTTATATGTATTAAAAACTAAAAGCCAAAACAACATAAAACAAGCAATAAATAACTCCAACAATATAATTCACTGGATTTCTTTTATTTGTATCTATGATTTTAAAAAATATTGTAACCTCGGAAACCTTTTTTTGATGGTGCTAGAAAGGTCACCAATGGAGACACTGCGGACGGCAGCCAGATGGTTGGTGGAGAGCGAGTCGTGGGTTCGAAACTAGCTTTTGGAACCAGGAGTGGGTCCAACGGACGAAATAAGTAAAGATACGATAAGAGATATTGGAAAAGATACAGAAATAAATAAAAAGATAGATGGGTAAAATTACCAGAGATAAGATAAGATAGGAAACAGGGCGCCACTTAATTTTTTGGGATTTAAGGAGAAAATTAAGAAACCTTAGAAAAGAAAAGAGATAAGAAAAGATATTTAGGTTTAGAGATCAAACCCAAGAAAAGATATCACAGTTAATTATTAAATAAATTTGGTCAACACTCTACATAAACAAAAATAAATATACAAGGTATTACACTTACTTACCTACGAAACTTACTAAGCCTGATCTTTCTACTGGTCAAAGGTATAGTTATATTTAAAGGTAAAATGCAAATATATCAGGGAACGTTGTTAGGAGTCGACAAATAAAATACATACATAAAACAATATCAATATATTAAACAACAACAAAGTTACGACGCTGCTGAATGCAACACAAGTAATAAAAATACACCAACAACTATAAAATGGTGGTATACATATAAAAATAGGCGGAAATATAATTAGAAAATATCTTTACAAAGATATAAGTATAACACAAGCATGCACGAATAAAGTTTTGGCGTATCTCGAGATATTACAGCAAAAAAAATAAACAAAAAATTATAACAAAAACCAAAGATAACAAAAATTAATAAAATCTAAATTTACAAGAATACAAAAAGGTTACTGACGTGAAAACATAAAAATTTAACCAAACCGCACTTGGTTAAGTCGATTATTTGGTTCGTAACAAAAAAAAGTATAGAATGTTCTTTAATTGACTGCAAAATTCAGTAGCTACTCTCAACTACATTTGATAACATGTATGATCGTTGGATACGTCCAGATAATGGAAGATGATATGATGCTATACCATGTTACTTGCCCAGATAGGTGAAGATATTAAAATTATGTCACTTACAGTAATTCCTGAAGACTGCTGCTTTAATTCACTGAAGTTAATACTGTCTTTGTATTAAACACTGAATTTATGACTATATTTCATCTAATATAGTATAGGATGAAGAAACTCAAAATAACAAGTGTATACACACTTATAAAGAAAATGCACAGAGACGGTAAGGTAGCAGATACGATAATGTGAACTAAGCGTCTTAACTCGACGAATGCCCACCGATAAGTGCCTTGGTTCCTATAAAATTTTACCAAGCTACCCAAGAAAAGGTGACGGTATCTTCCCCCCAAAAATGATAGGCCCGCTGTATGTATTTCTGAGAAGGTAAAAAGTTCTAATTAACATTGAACATAACGGTATACTTCTACCTACAAACGTGATGAAACATCAAATCTCCTAGATTAGGTTTGTCCCGAAAAACATTATAACGGGCGTTCGACGACAATTACCGCTTTTATGAAAAAGAGGATTAGCTAAGGATTCGCCAGACCGGCGTCTTTAAATAAATACTTAGGTAGATTCTTCAGTCATATTCCGGTAGTTTTCCAATAAAAATTTCTGATCGTTAACACGACCATCAGCGTATCATCGACATGGGTAAAAGGAATTAAAATTAATTTAATATATTAATTAAAAAAATGTTACAATATTTTTATTCATTTTCTAAAACTTCCTTAATAGTCTTCGCTCTCTGACAATGTCCATTTTACATCTTCAGTGTTCCGAATTTTTAAACATTTTAGTTCTCCAACTATTCAACTTTATCATTAGTCATCAGTTTTATAACCTCAGATATTTAAACAACAATAAATAAAAGCTAGGATAGTCTGCGCTGATTTCGAAAAAATAGCACAAATTTTAAGTTTTCCAAAGTTTAATGTGAAAATGTGTTACGTGGGGTTATTTGGGATGTTAGCTATACTAATTAAAATACCTCAAATGCAAAACTCTTATATTAAAAAAAACATGAGATCTAAAGAAAAAAAAGTTTTTGCGCAATCTCTCCTAACCGGGTAGGTGAGATTACGCGCAAGGGTAGGAGTGCTTGCGCTTATTAAAAAAAAGTTATTTATTTCATTTGACATGACATTTCATTTAAATTTTTAGTTCGCATTTCTTGACGACCACAATTTATACATTTTTGTGGATAGAGTGTGCATGATTCATGCAGCCATTTTTGGCAGATATTGCATTTTATCCAATCTGATTTAGATGTGGTTTTAGAATAAATTTCAAAACACTATAGGCATGATTCATCGTCGCTTTCGGACACGTCAGAAAGAAGTTCCATTTCAACTTCTTGTTGTCTTCTTCCGAGGTTGGTGTAGATTCAATATTTTTTCTTTTTCCTTTCAGTTTATTTTGCGACTTATCTCTTTTTTTTTATTCTTAGTGACTTTTTTCTTTTGCGCGATTGCCAGTTTTTATTTTTTTTAGATTCGATATAATTTGGATCAGTGATATTCATTGCACTTATTTTTCTTTTAACTCGTGATGCTGTTAAACTGCATGGAATTGGTGATATTTCAGTCAAAAGTTTGTTTGGTGTTATGTCATCAGTTTTTGGAGTTGTAAGCTTGGAAGTTGAAGGTTAATAGAAAATTGATTCCGGAGAAGAATGGACCACTTTAGAAGTAGTTTTAGAAGTTGACGCAGCTAAAGAATCGGGCGGAGTAGACTGAGTCACTTGAGAAGTAATTTTAGAGGTCGAAGGAGTTGAAGAAGCGGGCGTAGTAGACAAATCAGTCTACTACACTGAAATGGATGAGTCTGTTGGTTCAATAGCGTTCTCATGTGTGGTTTGGTCACAAGCCAATAGATAAGCATGCTCTGTAATAGCATTTACGTCTAAAAGATGAATACCTGTAGCCCTAAATGCTGTAGTTGCAAGTATAATAGTAGCAGAACAAGACCAAGCTGACTGTAAAAGTTCACCAAAGTCCTCTCTTGTAATTCTTCCAGTCCCACTTCGTCTAGTTACTAACTGCTGACAGGCGTCTTTAAAATAAGTTTTGAAAGGCTTAAATGCTACTCGGTCCAAAGGCTGAAGGTAATGTGTTGTATGGCTGGGGAGACACAGAATTATATCATTGTCTGAAGCAATCTGAAGCATGTCGGCGTTGCTCATGTGCGAGGCATGTCCATCAAATATGGGTAGGTTTTTACCTGGGGGTTTACGAGGTATAAAATGGGTTGTGAGCCAATGAAAAAATAAAACGTTGCTGATGTACGCACTCTCATTCCTCATTCTAATTACGGTAACAGATGGAGCACCTTTTGCATATTGAGGTATGCCATAAACTCCTTTAAAATGCAGTAAAGAGGTAAAAATTGCCCCTCGGCATTACAACATGCTAATATACTAATAGTTTCTTCTTTCTCGGCACTGGTGACAACATGAACATCTTTACTGCCTTAAGATGCAACAACTTTTTTTGGTTCATTATTAAGTTGAACTCCAATTTCATCACAATTCCAAATACATATTGGTTTGTTTAAAAGATCATTACTGGTTAAAATGTCCAAATGACCAAAAGAGTAAAATCATTTTTTACTTCCTCACGATTCATTCCTTCGGTTCCAGCTCTACTTATTCCTTGAGCATTTCGAACACTTAGCTCTGGATGTCTCCTCATAAAAGAAGACAACCAAACCTTTCCAGCTATCTTTTTATCTGTATTGAAAGTACTTTTGCCCAATTTCTCAGCTAGTTGGTATGCAAGTTTTCTGTGTTCTCGTTGAGTAGGAGCAAATCCAACACCTTGCAACTTCTTTACATGATTTACTAATTTAAGTTCAGTATCTCTACCCAATTGTGAATCTGGACCCAGTGTATGCTTAGAAAAATCATTTTTCTTCATTCTGTATCTTATTGTAGATTCGGGAATAGAAAACGTCCTGCTTGCTGCACGAACAGAAACATTTTCATCGTTAATTGCAATTACAGCTCGAAGTAGGTCATCTTCCCTCCACGAACATTTGTTTGATTTTCGAGTATAGAAGTTTAACACTTTGACTCTAAAACAAAAAATAAAACTATTAATGGGCAGATTAAGCTGTTAACTTATGAATGCTTTTTTATTTCAGCGCGTAAACTCTCCTTATATCCATTTTCATGCATATGTGTGCAATCTCTCCTACAAAAAAAAAATGCGCGAAGTGTCCTAAATAGGTAGGCGAGATTGCGCACCGCCATTTTAAATCATGAATGTTATAAAAATACTTTTCAATAGCTAGGATAAGTTTATTTATAAAAACAATACATAATAAAAATGTAACGTTAGTCCTAAATTTGATAAAAGTCTTGACTACAAAAATATACGCAGTTGCAGTGAAAATTCAACGACTTACCTATTAAACAATTCCACTGAAATTGCATTCACTCTACGTAAACTATATATATATATATATATATATATATATATATATATATATATATATAATATACTATATATAACTTATAATAACAAAAACGAGGAGATCCTGTACTAGATTGTGTGAATGTTATAAAACATAATTATAGAACAAATTGATAATTTAAAAGAATTAAAGATTTTAGTCAATGATAACTAATATAGGGTCTAATTTAAAAATAGAATATTCAATTCGTACCGTATCTATAAATTTGTGAAAATTTAAATACCCACCAATAATTTCTGGACTTGTCGAAAATCCTGATAAAAAGTGCTTATGGATAATCCGGTCTTCATTTTTAATAAATTTTTTGTGCATAGGCAAAGTAATTTAAAGTTTTTATATGTATATTTTTTAAATAAAATGACTGTATTTAATATTTTGTAGTGTAAATTGGGTTTTTAAATAATTGTTATACAATCCTCTCACCCTTATCGCGACGTTATCGCATGGTCCGTCAACCCATTACCCTCTCACACCCACTTAGGCCGCTCATAAATTTACAACAGCTAATATCATCAAAGTCTCCATCGTCGGAAAGCACGGGCGCGCTCAAGCTCCAACTCATGCTCTTTGAGCATCTGAGAGAGGGGTAATTCTAATGAAACTTGACAATAACAGGTAAGTCACTAGCAATATAATTCTGTTTGTAAGTCTGAATGAGGCGACCGCAGTCTGTCCGGCTTTCATCCGGCGCTCCACATCAAAGGAAGCGAAACTAGGAAACACTAATCCTTCTCTTCTACGGAGAGTGTATATGTACGATGAAATGGTTGATGACTTAAGCCTCCAGACCGTTCCTCTACACCCACCCGCCGTTGCAATCCACTATCTACATTTGCAAGATGCCATTGTTTGTTACCGAAGCTCATATACAAAACATGCATGCGTTCTAATATACACACATAGCGTTTTAGTTCCGTTTCTCAGGATATTGCATTAGCCGCACAAATGCACCAAGGTTCAATCCAAATGTGAATTGTTTAGTACCGTAAACCGGAAGTCGCGGAATACTGGTCTTAAATTCCAAGCTTTCCCCAAAATAATTACTGTGTTCTACGATTACACACAATCCAAACATTGCTAATACAATATTATACAGGGAACATTACAATTACATGTATATAGCTATTTACTTTATTTTATTGTCCATTTGTTCAAACAATTAATAGCCATTTATCGTCTTAATTTTATTTAGGTCTTAACCAAGATAACTACACTGAACGGCAAAAAAAGTGGCCATCCTAGAAATTTCCGAAAATAAAAGTTCATTGGGAGTTCGGCCCTGATAGCGATCAAATCTACCACATTATCACTTGTCTTGTCCCGAAATATAGTCAGTTTAAATGGTAAAAACAAATCATAATTTAATATTTTATACCTCTACTACAAATTTAAGTGCATTAGTTAGTACTGACAATATTATCTCAAGTGAGTAGCACTTCTTTTCGTATTATTTTTGTAACAAGAACAAAATAACCTTTAAATATTACCTATATAAAGAGATGACAAAAATTCCAGTTGGGTCTTGACCAGTTTTTTGGACCGGCCACAGGACCGGCTCAACTTCTGATCAATAAAATTAATCAAATGACTTCATACAAAAATAATACGACACACAACTCCACTAAACGCAGTTTCTCAGATATCGTAAATTATTTTAAACATCCAACAAAACAACAAGCAATAGTCATTTCCAGCATTGATGGTACAAAAATCCATGATTACGTCGTAGCTGTTGGATTACTAGTGGGTCCAGTTAATGTACTTTTTGCCTCCAGAATTGCTAACAATAGGATATGCATATACCTCTCTTCAAAAAACACTGTTGATGCTCTTCTTCATTCTTATAAATATATCGAAATAAATTGATGTCAAGTCGAAGTAAGAAGATTAATTTCTCCAGCCCAGAGACTTCTAATATCTAATGCATGTCTTACAATCCCGAACGAAATAATTGAACAAGAATTATAAAAAACTTTTCTTCGAGTAGGTATGTCTGAAAGTGAGTATAGTCATGTTCTGAGCTTTAGAATCATCAGGCAAGTCATGATAATACTTCATACTGGGTATTTCTCTTCATAGACGGATTTAGTTGCTCCAAATATAAAACCATTGGTCATCAAGAATCAGAATGCGCTCACAATTCAAACCAAACGAATTCAACTACCCTCTTAGATTTAACCCAAACCACATCATCATTATCTAAACCTCATGAACCTATTGATACCCCTTCAACTCTCCTCTCAGATTCAACTCACACCACATCGTCATTATCTAAACCTAATGAAACTAATGATAAAATATATCAATCTACGGAAACCGACCTCATCCAAAACATATCTAAAGATAGTCCAAACACTTCGTCTTTTTCTTCCAAAACAACATCACCAGCTGTAAATAACACTGAAAATACTACGGAAATCCACCTCATCCAAAACATGTCTAAAGATAATCCAAACACTTCATCTTCTTCTTCCAAAACAACAGCACCAGCTTTAAATAACACTGAAAATACTACGACACCAAAAACACCAATAACCTTAAATAATACAGTCAATTCTAAACAGCTAAAAAGACATAACATATCATCTCCTGAAATTAATGAAGACAATTGTGTATCTGAAACTTTAGGTATTCCGAGAACTATATTATTGAGAACTTTCCATCGCTTTATAGGGACTGGTACATACTCACATTGACCTAGTTCTGGTTGTTAAAGAGTTACCTCGCAAAGAGATGATCGTTTTATTGTGATGGAGCTTTTAAGAAATCACCATTCCAAGAAACCATCTTGAGGAGGTTTGAAATGTGAATGTAAGTGGGAGAACGGTTAAAAGACGCTTTAATGAAAAAGGGCTAATAGCAAAAAGGCCAGCTATTGTTCCCGAATTACAACCCAGATACTGTAGGAATCGATTAATTTTTATTCAACAACATTAACACTGGGATGTACAGGATTGGAGCCTAATTCTCTTTACTGATAAATCGCGGTTCTGTTTGAAGTTTGGCGATAACCGAGAAAGAATTTGGAGATGGAGAAATAAAAGACATGCCCAAGCTTGTATGTCCCAGAGAATAAAGTTTGGTAGTGGTGGTGTCATGGTTTGGGCTAAAATCTCATTTGAACCTCGATCTGAACTAAATTTCATCAATGGCCCCTTGAATGTTCACCGGTATATAGGGGATGTTTTGGCAGAAGTAGTAGTTTGTTCCATTTGGTTTATTTATTGCGGAGAATTTCGTCTTTATGCATGATAATGCATAGTGCAAGAATCGTGACAAATATTTGGGGGAAGTAGGAATTAATACTCTAGAATGACCAGCCTGCAGCCTTGATCTAAATATTATCAACCATCTTTGGGATGAACTTCATCGTTGGGTTAGAAGTCAACCAGGTCAGCCAGAAAGTCTAGCAGAACTTCAAAACATGCTTCATGACGAATATAATCGTATTCCTCAAGTTTTTATTCAAAATTTGTTACTTGCCCTTTCAAATCGTATGCAAATGGTTATTGATGTTTTTAGGGCATAACACCCGATATTAAACAATGTTGTTCAAGTTTACTCGTAATTTTTATTGTTTGTAATTCGTTTCTATATTATACTCTTTTCTTTTGTTTTAATTAAATAAATTATGCTAAGGAATCAAGGAGTAATGGCCATTTTTTGTTTTAAAAATGAAAGATGTTGAGTATGCAATATGAAACTGCATAAAACTTTCAATAAATTTTTATTTTGGGAAATTTATAGGGTGGATACTTTTTTTGCCGGTCAGTATATCAAATTCAAAAAAATAGGATAGTTAAAGTGCCCGTAGGTCAAAATGTTTATGATTGATACTCTCTACAAACTTTGTGTGTGATTTAGAACAAGTTGATAATTATAAAAACCAACTTTTCCTAGAAACGGTGCACATTAAAAAAAAAACTCCAGAATCTATCAAAGTTACTGTGAGCTCGTGGTGAAATATCCTGTATTTACATTTATACAGAGTAGTCCATCCTAAATGCCTCAACACTGTACGGAAAGCGATCTAATATCCAAACCTTTTTCTTCACAGAACTATACAAGGCCAATAACTAAATAGTGTTTTTGAGTCTTAAAATCGTTCATTTTTAAAATTTTGGATAATTTATATTTTTTTCTTTGTATTCGGGTGATCTGTATTACCGCCTTTCCCTTCAAAAAGTTATTATTTCTTTCAGTAAGGTTATTCGAAGAATACATTGAGGGATGCTTATAGTCAGAAACTATAGATATATTTTCTGACCTTAAAATTGTATGAAAGTGTTTTCAAAATTTTATTTCAATTTGCCAAGTGTGGCTCAATACTGTCCTGTTCAATAAAAGAATTTGGTACAATTCCTCCTTAACATCCTAGTAAGTTTTATGGAATTTTGTTATACCTAATTAATATCAAGAATTACAGTAATTCTATTATTTTTTATTAATAATGCTGCAGTAGTTTACCAGGAATTAACATAAGAGAGTTCCTTCTTCTTGTTTTTTTAACGTCCAGGAATATAATATTTTTACTATATACAACAGATTTAACGGCAAGTTATTTTTGTTAAATGAGAAAGTAGTTTATTTAATAATTATTTAAAATCTAATCCAATATAGAAACTGTAACGTCACCAGAAGACACTCTCACAAGCAAGTACAATCTAGTCATTGTTTTTTCATTTCCCTTATCTTACCAATTCCGTTTTCATCACCATAAACAACGTTATTTAAAAATGGAGGTGTAATCTGACTCCATAAACTAAACATTCTCTTCTGAACTTTCTGCAGCCGTGTCTCCGAAAGGCGGTTCTAAGCATAATTACTTAGTTGACCGCCGAGGAAGCGGTGACGGGGGCGGCTGGGACCTATGGAACTGTACCAACAGAAGAGAGAAGGTAAAATACAGAGTTAGTGCGGTGCCCTGGCCGCCTATAAATATGTGATGCCCAGTAATATCATGTGCCAGCTGGACCAAATTGTTACGAATGGGCTGTTGTGTTGCGCTAGTGCAGTCTGTTCGCTTCAAAAAATATAAATATAGTGAAATTTTTGAAAATAGTAGTTTTTAATAATATTAAAAAATGTTTGAAGACAACGGGGATGCATTATATAATAAAATTACACTGTATCTAATGGATAACAGAGAACTAAACTCTCATTCTGTAACTGAAATGAAAGAAGTAGGTATTACACTGAAAAATAATATTTCACCCGGATTAGACAACAACAGCACATAATTATTAAAACAGTGCGGAGATCCCCTTAAATGCCATACATAAATTAAAAGTGAACATATGGAATTATACACAGCTACCACAGCAATGGAATACCGAATTGATCATTACACTACACCAAAACGAAGATAAACTTCAATGCAAAAACTATATTATTAATGTCAGATCTCAATGAGATCAGTCAAGAATATGTCGACAACACAGCGTCGAACTATTGGTTGACATCAGGAAAGATGTTTCTCGAGACTGAGTGTTTTCTACTTGCCATTTAGAATCAGGTAATTGCAACTAAAAATTACCTAAAATGTATTGTTAAAGATCTTCAAGACCAAAATAACAAACTCTAAAATGGATGTCAAGCCCAAGAAACCATCCAACATCTTACCGGGAGCTGCCAGGTGTTTGTCTGTACTGATTATAAAAAACGTTATGACTCAGTAGGAAAAATTATCCACCAAGAACTAGCTGACAAACTGGGACTCCTCCACACCAAACATCTTCCTTAATATAAATTATTCCTTATCAAGTCCCTGACAGAATGCTTGAAAATAATAACTACAAGCAATATTACGGACAACTGGTATACATCAGTTAACCTTGTTGAAATTTTAAAAACTAGATCCACTCATCTTATTGGAACGTTAAGAAAAAACCAAAAAAATGTTAAAAAAAAGTTGTTGAAGCCAAACTCAAGAAAGGGGAGATCATTGTCAAACAAAACAGATATGATATTGTAGTTATGAAATGGCAAGAGAGACATACTTTTTCTGTCTACAATAACGCAAAGGCGTTTATGGATATGTCAGACCAAAAGACAGCTTATTCAAATTGTTTACGACAGTCTGTCAAATGGTACAGATAAGTGGCATTTGAGATAATTACTGGTACTTCACTGGTAAATGCTCCAATATTATTTTCAATAACATCAACCAGAGCAAAATGTCAGTTACAAAATTCAAAGAAAATGTGTGCATGCAACTTCTTTAATGTAGTAATCTACCCCTTTCTGTACAATTTCAAACCAAATATGAACCTACTTAAAATGCTTTGAATAAAAGAGGCAGATGCACGATTTGTTACAAAAAAACTGAACTGCATGCTCGAATTTATGCTGTAAAAAACATAAAACACACAACTATGCAAAAGTGATGGTGACATTTAAGAGAGAAGAACCAAGTCACAAAAATGATGAAGTAACAGACATAGGAACAACCATAGAAAACATAAAATATAACCTGGAAAGCTTTAAACAAGATTTGACAAAGTTCTTATATAAAATTAGAATAGCTCAGAAAATAAAAAATATAGAAACAAAGGACTTAGACCCTGAAAGTCTGTATGAGGTAATTAAAAAATATATTCATGAAGCGGCAAATGAAGCACTGGGAAAAGTTGAAAATCGGAAAAAAGGAAAACCTAAATGGTTGTCAACGGAACTAGAAGAGAAAGTTCTCTAGAAAAAACAAGCATATCACATATGGCTTCAATCCAAAGATCCTCAAGACAGAGAAATATACGCTAAATGGAATAGAGAAGTTAAAAAAGACGTGGATAAGGCGCAAAATATAAACTAGGAGGCTAAGTGTGATGAACTGGACAGATATATGGGTGGAACAAAAGTGGCACAAGCTTGGAAAACATTAAAGCAGTTTAGGAAAAATGAGAAAAATGAAGACAACATTTCTGTCATAAAGTTAAATGAATGGGAAGAATATTATACGAAACTGCTGAAAGAGGATAGAGTAGAGTACAGATGGGAAAAGATAAGGGAATTAATAGACAACAGAGACGAAAGACAGGAAATCCCTATAACAACATTATCTGAATTAACAGAAACCTTAAAAGAGGTTAAAAACGGAAATTGTCGGTGTCCATATATGGTAAACATGGCAGTTAAAGTTTGAAACTTATTTACGAAATTATGAAATTATGAAAGATTTACAGAGATCTAGAAATACAAATCAGGTGACAATGGAAAATGGAAAGTACCCAGACAGTATCTATTATTCTATCTACTACTCGTGTTATTTTTAAAAACCTCCTAGCGAACATCAAACAGCTGGGTCTAAATGAACATCTTTATAAGGAAGGCCATGCAGAAAGCTGTACTTCTCGTGATGTCCAGATGTGTAAGAAAATTTTTGAGAGATACTGTTTATTTAGGGAGCTTAGAAGAAACTAGTGAATTTAATATAGATATAAACCATCTTTTCGTTGTTCTTAATAAACAAATTATTTAAAAAAATAAGTAATTCCCTACTAAAGGGAACTCCCCACTGGAGAGACTCCTATATGCTACTTAAATAAACAAATTACTTATTATTCTTTATATTTGGAGAGATTTTGACTTTAATTGGAGTTAATAAAAAAATTTTGTTTTGTAGTAATGATACTTACTTCAAAAGTTCAACAAAGTTTGGCTAATTAATCATAACCAAAGCGAGAAATACTAGAAAAAAGTTTATTTTATATTACTGCTATTAATTAATATTTACTATGCACTACATTAGTATTTTAACTTTTTTCAAAATTGTGACTATTTTTAACAAGATTTATTTTGTAATTTTATTAAATAAATAAATTATCCTAACCCTGCACAAAGAAAGTATAGATTTTTTGTGTAAGCGACCGATCTACGATGCCGTCCACATTCAACGATAGTGACTACTGCAACGACTCTCAGGAATTGCTCTAAAATTATTTCACGCAACCGTTTGTTCTTAGAATGGGACACAAACGGCTGCTACCGCCGACTCTCTAATTACAACATAAATATGATGTTACTCTTTTCATAAAATAAAGAGATACAAAACACCTCCTGCAAAAATTAAGACAATTAGTGGGAAATTATTCTGCGTTGTTAAATAAAGTATGAAATGTGGAATGCTTAGAGAGAATATGGGGCAGTTTAACGGTTTGCGTTATTAAAGTTAAAGTAAGTGATCCTGTCAAACAGAACAGAATTAAACTATGTATATTTCGTATTTATATAAACAGCCTATTTTCTTTCGGTGTCTTTTTTTGCCATATTAAAGTTGGCAATAATATTGGTGAGTTCTTTGCTGCTTTCTGAAGAAGTTTGTAGTGCTAGTGGTCTTCTCTGAGAATATTCTTTAGCTACGATATCTTTCTGATTTTAGTAGTTTTAAATATTTCACGAAATGTATTAGCATCATTAAACAGTCCTTTGTAAAAAAATTTAACGGAGCATTCTTTTACGTGAATAGTATTACCTTTAGAATCCAGATCTCAACTTCATATAACAACACAGATTTTATTCCTTTAATTTTTCAAATATAATTTAATTCAGAAAGCAGTAACTTTTATGCGACCATGTATAAGGATTTGAAAGTACGCATAACAAATCGTCGAATGTTTATCATTAAATTACTTTGAATAAAACGCTTCCTTTTTGGCTAAAAGAACCCACTAGTAGTTCACAGAATGAAAAAAGAAGAATTCGTTGAAACAAAGAAGTTAGAAAACTGTGATTACAAACAGTAAATCAGACATAAAAAATAGTAAGGTAAGCTGGCTTAAAACAAGAGAAATTGAAATAAGAAAGAATAAACCACTGAGTATTTTTATGAAAACTGATTTTAACACTAGTGACGTTGAAGTAGATCTTCACAAGAAACTTCAAAAAGGACGGCTTGTTGCAATGCAATCCCTATGTAGCCACTTGATTCCTTTTTGGCCCACAGGCAAGCCACTTTCTGTGCCTAAGCTTAACGACTTAAGATCTTTAATGCACATAATACCAAATGATGCAAAACCTCTGTATCGCTCTCTTTTCAGTAACAATACAGTAGAAGATGACATTGACGGATTTGATGGAGACTTAGACTTTGGCATACAAGATGAGTAATGTTTATTTACTATTTTTATAATATTCAGAAAATTATACCTACTGTTAACACCGAGTTCAAGTTTTCTTTTCTATTTTTGATTAATTTCTTAACTAATATAAAATATTCAGAACAATGACTTTTATTGTCATACCCAAAAAGAAAAAATAGCTTGTGGCTTACTAATCATTCACTAAAAGTGATATTTAAGTTACGCAACACTAGACCAAATGATCCCCATGTCGCTTGGTCTATTGATATAATTGATTGAATATATTGATAACACAATTACACAATGTGGCGAAAATCGTAAGTCGACCAAAGCCTTTTTATTTTTTTTTTTTTTCGTTTTTATTCAACATTAGCAAGTTATTATTTCGCACTTTGAAGTCGAAACTTCTTTCACGAGATACAAAAATCCGGATATATAAGACCATAATACGCCCAGGAGTCGCGTATGGAAGCGAAACATGGACGCTAACAAAAAGAGAAATAAATAAATTGCTGGTGTGGGAACGTAAAATTCTTCGAATGATATATGGCCCTTGCAGAGACAACGTGACAAACGAATGGAGGGGCAGATACAATAACGAGCTAGAGTCTCTATTCGGAAAAGAAAATCTAGTCAGATATATAAAGGCAAATAGACTCAGATGGACAGGGCATGTGATACGCAGTAATGACAATCGCCTTATAAATAATGTGTTCTGGGAAAGGCCAGAGGGAAGAAGGTCTGTAGGGCGGCCTAGAAAAAGGTGAAAAGATGCAGTTAAAGAAGATCTAGAGAAAATGGGAGTGCGACAATTGAAATTACTGGCACAGGACCGACAAACATGGAAGGCAATAGTAAACGCGGCAAAGACCCACGAAGAGTTGTAGCGCCATTGATGATGATGATGACTTAGAAACAACATTAAAAACTGTCTTCGAAAACAAAAAATTACGACTATTGTAACATATACTGAATTTTAATAGAGTGAAAACTTTGAAGTCAAATATCTCAAAATCAATTTTTGGCGCTTGGTCTAGTGATGCATAACGCCGTCCAACTATGTGTTTTCCCAAAACACCTACCCAAACATTTATTTTTTTTTTTGAAAATTGCATATGTGGGGCGGACGGACTGACTTTTGACTAGCAGTGTTGTCTACGTATTAAATCATTTGCAGTGTTGATATTAATATTAAATAAATTTTAAAATAGCACATTTATATGTTATTCGATTTAAAATCCC
Organism: Diabrotica undecimpunctata; assembly: GCF_040954645.1. Classification (NCBI taxonomy): domain Eukaryota; kingdom Metazoa; phylum Arthropoda; class Insecta; order Coleoptera; family Chrysomelidae; genus Diabrotica; species Diabrotica undecimpunctata. Next base: position 6,075,794 of record NC_092807.1, read on the forward strand.
CTAATTCTTCATAGGTAGTATATCCTTGTAAAGTTTTTTATATCTATTCCTATTACACAAATCTCCTTTTGATCCCAACGCGATAGTAAAAGCCAAGACGTCGCTTCCCGTCGCAATTGAAGCGATTCCTAGGCCAAACATGTCTTACTTCAACACTGTAAAGTGACACTCGAACACCATCAACGCCATTCTTTGTCTAAATGTTACAATGTTATTTCTCTCGAAACTTTTGTGAATGTTAGGATGTTTCGTAGTGAAGTGCGATGAAATTTGGACAAAATTAAAATTTGAAAGACGTTAACAAGCTCGACACGTTTTCATTAGAATTAAGAATCTTTGTTTTGTTTTAATTGACAGTTTAAGCTTGCTGCTTGGTTAGGTAATTAATTTGTATTTGTTCTAATCGTGACAATCATGTACATTGAATATATACGATTGCATTAAATACTCCGTACAATTTGAGTACAAATAATTTTTTTATAAATAAAATACAGTACTCATATTACAGCGAAAATAAAGACACTTCGTTACCGGGAACAAATTTCAAATTACGAACGGGTTTTTTAGACATAAGGGTATAAATAAATATACATGGCATGTTAGAGCTAGAGATCGATACATTATACAGCGCGTCCAGAAACTCTCCTGACAAACAAAAACCTGAGATTCCTCAGATAATTTCAAGACAATTTAGCTCAATTCACCTAGTCCGAAAATGCTTCCTAAGGGAGCTAGAGCTCTTTGAAGATAACGCCTTATAATTAGTTTTTTTTTAATAGCTCCACATTGCTTCTATTTAGATATACGAAAATTAGTACGATTATTTATACTCCAGAGTTGAATTGATTTTATAAATTGTTACCTTTTAAGCATTCGTGGTACTAGATTATTAAATTTTCAGGTATTCTAGTATTAAAAGGCACTCTTACTTTAATAGGATACACCGTTGTCCAGAAAAATCGATTTAAAAACTCTTCGTTTTTAAGTCACAAAAGTTAAATTAATATTTTTTGCAGTTGTTGGTTTTGACCTACCAACAGTCATTGTCAAATTGTGGTAGGTTCGCGAAGTTTATCCTTTATTTTTGTACGTTGTAGCATTCAAATATAACAATTTCAATTTAACAAAAATGGTTTTTACTAATTAAGAATACGCTAATATGTTTTAGTTTATGGCGAAATGAGGTGTAACGCTCGAGCAGCACAACGTAGATACCCTGAAAAATTTTCCAATCGTCATTCCACTCACCCAATATTTACAGCTCTTCATCAACGATTAACACAGTAGACGCGTCTAATTTGATAACTTTAATAGAAGCGCCCGGACTGAGAGTCCGATAACAAAAAACTACTCCCGCTAGTTGTAAAACCGTTTTATATTACTAAGGTTATAAAAAAAACTTAAACTTATACATGTGATTTACAAAAATAATACAAAAATTAATGAAAACACGTATAGGTAAAAACATTCGTATAACCTACTTTTCTTGGGAACAATTATTACAAATATTACTGGCATGTTCTAAGCACAGATACCTTTATTTCAGAAAATACTTTGTTGGTCGATTTTTCTTAGAATTACAAATACTGCAACGTCCCCTTTTGTTAGCTGTCGGTTGTACCGGAACAGCTTCTTCTTCTGTACCGCAAAGTTCTTGTAGTCTCACTTTTATAGTTTTCGGAAGATTTGGCAAAGTCGCACGTACTTTCTGTTGGTAATTATACTAATGACTGGAAAAGTTGTAAAAGAAAATTTCTACGTTTAATTTTTAAATTTGGATTATTTGCAGAATATATTATAAGGCTGTTTATCCCTGAAACATTCAGAATTCTATAGAATATCACGAGTGGTCATTTTCTTGTATTTCTACCACTCTATAATTTCTGGCTGTTGAATTATACCACTCTATAATTTCTGGCTTATTGCTAACTGAATTTATATCATCATCACGTAAAGAAGATATGAGAAAAACATCCTTTTTTTTGTTCGGTATAAAAGATAATAATGTACAATCTGGTCTAAACGCAAACATACTAGATCCAATTGGTCTCGTACCTTGTATGAACTCTGGGGGTAATTCCGATTTATTTTTGCGTATCGTCCCTAAAAAAGTAAGCTTATGTGACTTGAGACTCATAGCAAGAGGTAAACTGGTTAACCAGTTGTCAGTTGTTACATTCCGGTTGGATCCATATATCCGTTTACACAAATGTTCTACAATAGATTCGGCAGTATTATCTGTTTTGTACGGACCATCCGGTTGAGTGTCTACGTAAACTTCCATATTACTCGTGTAGAACATTTTGGCATCACATAGTGCAAGAATTTTGATACCATACTTATTTGGTGTAGACGGTATGTACTGTCGAAATGTACATCGACCTCTAAATCCTTCTAATTTATCGTCCACCGTGATATACTAAGAATGAACATAATTTGTTTTGCAACTATAAATAAACTGGTCAAAAATGTCTCTGATATGCGCTAATTTGTCTAGTTGTTTGCGCTGATCACGAGTATTAAATCATCAAATCAAAGGTAACGCCTAATATAATTCGTATGTTGGTGACAATCCCCACATTGTTCAAGAATTTAAGCATCAGGATAGATTTAGCATAAACGTCTGGATAGGTGTAGTTAATGATTATCTACTTGGACTTGTGGAATTGTCTGCCCGTTTAAATGGTCCTGAGTACATTTCCTGCAAAATCTTTTACCTGATTCCTTAGATGATGTGCCTTTAAATATTCGGCAAAACTTATGGTTTCTACATGACGGCTATTTGGATTATTTTAGCAGGAATGTACGAGACTTTCCTGATAGTAACTACGGAGACCACTGGATTGGACCAAACGGTCCAGTTGCTTGGACAGCAAGGTCACCGGATTTTAATCCTTGCGATTATTGTGTTTATTCCGTTCCGATACAAAATCGTGAACAACTCTGGCTAAGGATACAAGATGCTGGCAACGAATTTAGAAATAACTTTAACTAACAATTTTTACGAGAATTCGGCATAGTCTAAGCAAAAGGGCAGATGTATGCATAGAGACTAATGTTCATTATATCGAGCAACTTTTGTAACTACCTTATTTTGATATTTGTTCTTTTTTTAAATACAATTTTTTAAAAACCCCTTAAAATTAATTTTGTTTTAATTTGATTTTTTGCTTCTTTTCCCAATTTTTTTTACGAAGTGCATGCTGCATTTATTGAAACAAAAGATATATATATATATATATATATATATATATATATATATATATATATATATATATATATATATATATATATATATATATTACAGAATCCAACTTGTATATACATACATTTTGGAGACGGCTATCGCTGTATTTCCGTGCTCCTTGGCCAATCCTTCTGGTCCAAGGCATGCTCCTCCTCCAAACCTCTCGATTCACTCGCTCTTTTAATTCCTTCATTACATGAGCGTCCAGGTCTACCTCTTTTTCTTCTTGCAGGGGGCTTCCATCTGTGAAGTTTTTGGGTTCAACGTTCATTAGGCATTCTCAATAGGTGTCCAAACCATTTTAAACCTCTTCTTTCAATTCTGTCAATGACCGTTTCTATAGCATTTATGTTATATCTTATAGATTCGTTGGTCTTCCTTTTCAGTCTTGATGTTCTAGCACTTCGTCTTAAATAATCCATTTCGACTGCCAACAATCTTCTCTTCAGGTTTGCATTATTTGTCCATACTTCAAAGCCATAACAAAAAATTGATTCATGGTTTGCTCTATTCTTTTTTTGTTCCTTTTGGAAATGTTGCGATCCCACCATAAGGAGTTCAAACATCCTACAATTTTACGTCACTGATTAATTCGGTGTTTAATATCGGTTTCTCCCAAGCCGTTCTTATCAATGAAGGCACCTAAATATTTAAATTTAAATATAAAAAAAAGATAATTTATAATAGTTATTTATGTACTGAGGGTATTAAATAGATGTTTATGCACAGAGGGCGACGATGTTACAAACCGGAATCTTGATCGGTTATGTTAGATGGCAAAAATCTTATTCAGTAAAAATATCACTGTTTAAGGGTATAGACCTGTTACTTGAAAGCCCTTGGTTATATTGTTTGGACTAAATGCCTTCAAGTATGCCGTATTTGCTAAATCTTACAGGGTCCAAAAACAAATCAATCGAGAGGTTGCAATCGGTGTGATGTATGGGGATGAAAAGTAACTAAAATGACTCCCAAACGTTTTGCCAAGTTAATAGTGGGTATGGAAACATGGCTTTCATGGTTATCTAACAATTAAATAACCTTATCCTGCAAAGTTGGTTTAACATGTGATATGAAATGTTCTAGGAATTTAAAAGATACATCTTCATTGGACCATCCACTCGAATTTGCAGCTTCTATTGCTCCAGGTCGAGCCCCTTTCAACATGTGACTTTTAAAATTCACTCTCGAAACATAAATAAAGGCGGCACAGTATTTTCAGCTGCATTAATACAACGTTTATCAAACCTAGACCATAATGCATTCTAGCACCTGTTTTTAAATAGTTTACTAGCTCCGTTTCCTAGGCTTCATTAAAAACTTGCTTTACTTTATAATTCGGACTGTATATAAAATTGTTTTGACCTAATGTTTTAAAATTTTTAATGTGTCTTGCTAATGCAGACTTTGCAATTCCAAATTTTCTCAATGTGCACACCTGAATACCATAGAGAGGGACACTGTTGCCGATATGTTTTTTAAATTTAAGGTTTGTCTGATATTTTGTTTGGCGTTAATTTAGCCTGTTCCTAGGTACAACCATCCCTAGGTACAGCATGTTCCCCTATATCCCACTGAGTTAAAGTTTGAGTACCTTTTAGTACTAAAATACCTGAAAATTTATTAATGTAGTATAATAAATGCTTAAAAGTTAAAGTCAAAAAAGTTCTGAAAGTCCTAGAAGCTTTCTGGAGGTACTTAAAAAAAATTATTACAAGGCGCCATCTTCAAAGAGCTCTAGCTCTCTTAGGAAGCATTTTCAGACTAGCTAAATTGGGTTAAATTGTCTTAAAATTATCTTAAGAATCTCCAGTCTTAGTTCTTCAGGAGAGTTTCCAAAACTACACTAACCGCAACAGTTTTGTACCAAAAAAAAAAATTATTCTTATTTTGCTAAATAATATTCTCGTGTACGGGTTAACAGTTTCCTCTATTTTTTTAATATTTTAGAATTTTTATTTGGTTTTTACATTGGTAGGCAAAGGATTACTCAAATTTCTCTTTTGAGCTTATACCAGGTGCAAGAAAATAAAATGTTTGTCTTACGTTAAGTTTCAGACATTCTGTAGTGACGACGATGTACAAAAATAGGTTTACATTCAAAAAATTCATCTTTAAAAATAAAAAAAAATAAATGATTTTATTTTTTAACATGTATTTCAGCTAAAACAATACCAAATTAACAATAAAAAAATAATAACAATTAACAAAACTTTAAAAATAGAAAGAAACCTAACGTTAACGAATATAGCGAGTTTCTATCTCTACTTCTAATAATAGTTAATATTTTGGAAATTTGGAAATAAGGCACAATTGAAGCTTAAAATAATAAGTTTATTGATTCTTCAATTTTCACTTCGGAAATCATTCGTAATGTTTGTTTGAAGTTCTACACATTTTTTTTTATTAACTCCATTGAATACAACAATCTGCCCATTGGGCATTAAGCATTTGGTATGACAAAAAATGCAGGACATTCAGAGAGTTACTCCAGTGAGTAACCCCTTTAATAGTTCTACACATGTAACTATCAATATGACAGATCACCGGACTTCTAAGTTGTCCTCTTTTGGACATAGACTATAAAAATACTGACTACATACAGCGCTGTGTATGTTTTATGAAAAATTGTATTTTAGTTAAAGGAACAAGATACCGTATTTGCCGCTTAAGATGTACTTTGTATAAAAGAAAAACGCCAATATAGCTTTGTAGATGCCATTATTGTATTCACAATCACTTTGTGTATTCTTTATTACTGTAATTAAATTATCACACAATTTTCCACAAATAAAGTGTTATCATGCTAAAAATCACGGAAAAATTTTAAACGAATACAATCTGTGTTGCTTATATAAAATATCCTTTTAATTACTAAATGTAGTTTAGTAGTCTGCACCATATATCACGTTGCCGTAGCCAAGTAAAGTGCAGTCAGAAACAAAGGTGTCTCCTAAATTATGAGATTCAGAAATCGTCGTTTATATATAAGTTTCTACATAGTCTCGCGTCTCGCATCCGATTCGAGCAATTCGAGGACCCACTGGATGGTAATAATTGGAGAAGTCCGCGAATATATCATTTTCTACTGAGATTCCTCGGATATGCTTTGCCGTACGATTGTATTAGTAAGATATCTTCACTAACTCGCCTAAGAATCTAGGAGTGTCATATCGTAGATTTAGTGTTCTTAACCCTTCCAGACCTTAACTCATGTTCTAACGACGATTATTGCTTCGGTATCTACATTTCCGAACCAATAAGCAGCTGGGTTTTCGGATAATAATTCAGACTATTATGTCTCGCTTATTTTATGATGGCGAACGTGGTGATTTACTCAAAAAGTTTGCTAAAAACCATAACTATAAGAGCTCTAAAATTCAAATAGTTACTAGTTCAGATTTTTTTATTTACTTTTAAATTAAACACCAGATATCTCTGTTAATCTTTTTTTAATTTCAACGGACGTATTTGCAGTATATGCTTATTAAACAACTAGTGGTTTTGCCCGTCACCAAGCGACGGGGGATCCAATCAATTGCACCTACGATCGCTCCACTTAATTTTTTCTCTCTTCCTCCTATTTGAGGCTAGGACGACAACAGAATAATATTTTAATCTGTTGTACAACTTTCATAACAAATAAGTCACTTTTGGAGGGTCGCTGAACTTTTTGGGTAAAGTCATCTTATGAAATCGACCTACGTATAAAATTATCATGATTCTATAGTAAAATTCATTAACCGATGCAGGAAGATGTAAACATTACCACGTGTAGGCCTGCAACAGGGCCGCATTTGGGATTATCTTTTTGTTTAGTCAGAATATATATTATCTTATAAAATACGAAATTTATATTTTAATTTTGCAAAAGTGCTCGACAAAGAACCTGATTGTTTTAGTTGATATCCGATAATAGGAACCATTTATACAGGGCGAAAAACCCAAGAATTTATTTTTTTTGCCAACAATTTTATATACAGAGTGCCTGCAAAAAATATAAGTTTTATTTTTAATTTTTACTATACTTAGTTGTTCGTACAATTCTAAAAAGTTTCATAATAATAATAACAAAAAAAAAATACTCATTACTCAATTATGTTGAAATAATATATATATATATATATATATATATATATATATATATATATATATATATATATATATATTATATATAATTATATAATTATTAATATGTCGTGACTCGTTACTGTTAAATTATCTAAATCTGAAAATTTTGGGGAATGCATATGTAGGTACTATAAATATGTCATCAGAACAAAACATAAAGTCTATAAGCTCTTATCTTTTGAAGATATTCTCTTCGCCACATCACAATGTCGTCTCTATCTAGTAAAAGAGCGTTTCTTCCCCTACGTTTGTATTGAAAATTAAGTTTTTCAATATTCGGTCAAATGTGGTTTTCGAAAAATTTGGCAAATCAGGGTCATAGTTCACTTTCTTTAAAACCTTATCAACGGTGGGTATTTCGTTGCTCATAAAAAAATTATGAACTAGTCTTCTAATGGCATTTTTGTCAAAATCATCCATTTTGTCAAACTTCTTTTTCCGGGTCAGACATACTTTTAGTCCAGCGAATTGATGATTCGTTTTGTATTCCTTTTATCACCGTAAACACACTTCTATCACAAACTCCAACTTTATTACCCATTTTTTTTACAATATCTTCAACCACTAATCCGGGATTTTCTTGTCTTTTACATTTAAAATGATTTCTTTAACTTCAACGCTAAGAGGGCTTCTTTTACTTCGTTTTCGAGGAGGACTCCATGTATTTTCAACCAATTCATCAGCAGAATCAGTGAATGACATTTTTGGTTTCAATATCAGTTATTGAAATACGTGGTTATTGTTACAGTAATCACAATCACGTATAGATAGGGTCGTTATACAAATAAAAATATACACTTAAATAGTTTTAAATCGCACAACAAATAATTGCTAATTCAACATTAACAGCATAAATATAATTTATTGTCCTTTAACCATCAAGATGACTAAAAATATACTCACAAATCGATTCAAATTACAAAATTTCAATACCGAAATATAATACCGAAATTAAATCGTGTCCGAACCTGTATGAGTTCCGACGACGTCGGCAGTAACGAAATAAAGATGGACATTTCGGTTAGTTTTTAAATATTCTTGAAGAACTGTTACTGCATGTATGCATAAAATATTCATTAATTTTATGAATCGGATTATTTTTTAACTTACTATGTATTCAGTGATAAAAATAATTTATATACTATGCAATAAACACTAATAGTTGAGAAAATAAAAAAATTTATAAAGTGTCATAATTATACTGATACTTATCGGAACGAGTAGACTCATTTGGAACATCTTTAACAATCATCTGTTAAATTTATCTTTGTTTATACGCCCTGCATCGCTTAATGAAAGTAGGTATAGTGTGGCATTTTATGTATTGGGAAAGCTCGAGTTTTGTAATATATTTTTTACCGATCACCAAATTTGCAGCCATTTTTTTAGGATCAACAAAATTTTCAAAAGAATTAAAAATTAAATTTTTTAAATAATAAACTTTTTGCATGAAAGTGCCGATCTTTTCACCTCCAGATAATATTGTCCTATCTGACAGATAGCTATCTGAAGAATAGACATTTATTCATAGAATCTTTTTACGTCAGAATATGTTGCGGTTAATAATCTGTAAGATAAACGTAAAATTCATTTTGGAACATACCAATATTTAATTAATTGTCAAAGAAATCACACTAACGTTTTAACTACAATTTGTGGTGACAGGAATAAATTAAGTTATGTAAAAAAATATAATACCGAATAAAAAAATAATAATAAAGTTAAATGTGTCGATAGCAATTAAATTAAACTGTATACCCAAGCTTGATCAAGCTATTCAGAGCAATGCTGGGAATATTTATATACTATGCATCAACAATTTACCCATATAAATTATCATCATTAATATCAACATTATACCATCAAATATACGAAGACAGTTGCGTTTTGAATAATTTGAGTCTCTTACCACTCCCTAACACGTGTTTCTGGGTCTACCCGTCCTGAGTCTCTTAGTTTTGATTTAGTTTGAGTCTTCTTAAAAACTCTCTCTGATGACGGGTATACCCAGAAACACGTGTTGGGGAGTGGTAAAAGACTCAAATTAAATCGAAACGCAAATGTCTTCATATATTTATCGTCCTTACTCGACGCAATGAGTACAAGAATGATGGTAATTTCTTCTTGTAATGGCGCTACAACCCTTTGTGAGTCTTAGCCTGCTTAACAATGTTGTTTCATTCTGCCCAGTCGGATACTTTCCTTCGCCACTGCCTGATGTTTATGGTTTTAAGATTTCTCTCTACGTCGTCTATCCATCTTTTACGGGGCCTTCCTCTTGTTCTGTTCCCTTGGGGCTTCCATCTCTGGACTACTTAATGTTGGTAATTTATATGGGTAAATGGTTTATGCATAGTGGAATATAAATATTCTCAGCATTGCTCTGAATGGCTTGATTAAGCTTGGGTATACAGTATACTTTAATTGTTATCGACACATTTCACTTCATCTTTAGAGGTCTCTAGTAGCATACTCTGGTAATTGTTTTGCCTATAATTGCCAGAGTGGTCGGTGCGTTTTGATTTAGTTTGAGTCTTCTTACAAACTCTCTCTGATGACGGGTAGACCCAGAAACACGTGTTAGGGAGTGGTAAGAGACTCAAATTAAATCGAAACGCAACCGTCTTTGTATAAAAAAATAATACATGTTTAATGATTCTTCCCAGGTTTTTCCATAACACTAAAATATTATATAAGGGTAGCTCAAACATTTTAAACTTCAAAAAATTCAGTAATGTCTTCATTTACCAATTCATCTTTAAAATTGTCTTAATTTTGATCTCTCGCTAGGTTATCCTTGTTGAATGTTGCTGTAGATTAGAACAGTTGAATCTTTTTAAACTTACAGCCACTTCCACTGGATAAAATAGTACCTAAAACTTCTATTTCATACATAAAAAGTTATGTTGCATATCTGGTTCCAATATGAAATTTATTATAAAAATTGGATTGTTTAGTGGACTTCTTAAAAATAGCTTTAATTTATAATCAGAATCTCCTTGTAAGGACCCATTTCTATTATCTCCATTTAAACTTCTTATCAAGAATACAGAATTATTTATTTCTACCTGGTAGGTACCTAGAAAAACGTACTCAAGAAGTATCACGAAATTGTCAGAATTTAAAATCAATATTCCATATATTATATAGCAGATTTATTAAAAGATTTGAACATTTCCTACTATACTCTGGATATTTTGTATACTTACTCTCTTTTGAGTCTTTTTTTATAGATAATTGAATGTATTTTATAATTACAAAAAGAATCTAAAAACCTAGGTACTACATATGTGTAGGTATATTTTTCATTTTTTAATCCGATACTACTATTATTGAATCAATAGCACCAATATCTCTTAAAAAAAGTTAATTAATCCATTTTTTAATTATCAAGATTATGAAAATATTGAATTCCTAAACTAAGTAAATGAAAATATGTCTGCACCTACTTTTATAATCATTAAGTAACAACTATTTGCAATATTTTTTCAGAATATAGATCTCTCTCGGTTTACTTAATCTTAACCTCGAAAAAAGTTTTTATCATTACAAAAAGTTTATAAAAATTAAACATTATATTGATCATACCCTCCGATTTCGTTAAATCTTTTAATATCCATGTCTCTAACCTACACTAAACAACAATATGTAGTAACAACAAAACACTGAAAACTTTGTTTTCAAAACTTCCACAAAATTTATTTTAAATTCTTATCACTACAGCTGTTTCGGCTGATTGCCTTTCTCAAGTGATCTGTTTTTGGCATGGGTTTACACTTTATAGTCTCTAATGAAATAGGTTGAGGAGGGGAGAACTGTTTGTCTCAAGCTGGTCATTCAGAATTATATCTGTGTTTTTTAACTTGTTGATTTCCATAGATTCTAACAAAGATAGCTTAAGGCCTTTATTTTGAATGTGTAGAATTTTAAATTCGTCATTAAAAGAATGATTATGATCTAGAAGGTGAAGTGCGTATGTAGAATCTGTTTTTCTATTATTGAAAGCCCTTTTATGTTCTGCTATTCGTTTATTAAAATTTCTACCTGTTTGACCAATGTAAGTTTTTGGGCAGTCGCCACATTTAAGTTTGTACACACCACTGTGTAAGTGTTTTTTATGTTGGCTCTTATTGTTTTTAATAAGAGCCAACATAAAAAACACTTACACAGTGGTGTGTACAAACTTAAATGTGGCGACTGCCCAAAAACTTACATTGGTCAAACAGGTAGAAATTTTAATAAACGAATAGCAGAACATAAAAGGGCTTTCAATAATAGAAAAACAGATTCTACATACGCACTTCACCTTCTAGATCATAATCATTCTTTTAATGACGAATTTAAAATTCTACACATTCAAAATAAAGGCCTTAAGCTATCTTTGTTAGAATCTATGGAAATCAACAAGTTAAAAAACACAGATATAATTCTGAATGACCAGCTTGAGACAAACAGTTCTCCCCTCCTCAACCTATTTCATTAGAGACTATAAAGTGTAAACCCATGCCAAAAACAGATCACTTGAGAAAGGCAATCAGCCGAAACAGCTGTAGTGATAAGAATTTAAAATAAATTTTGTGGAAGTTTTGAAAACAAAGTTTTCAGTGTTTTATTGTTACATAAAATGAATTTCCATCAAGTAACGGTCGAATCCATCAACAATATTTAGGTTATATTTTTGATTTCTCGTTAACCTACAACAGAATGACGAACTACAGTAAACACAATTTATTTTCCAAATAACTTTTTGTTCAGTACTTTATTTGACAAATAAATATTTTTAATTTTTTATGTCAGATAATTTTAATTTATTGTATCTGTCAGTTTATCTGTTCAGATTCAAAAACAAAATATGATTGACTTTTAGGTTAAAATGTCAGTAGTTCAGATTTCTTTGTTCAGATGGCGTTGGGCTTTTAAATCGAAACTAATATAAAACTAAAAATTATATTAATATGTAATTAATACAGTAATATTAATTAAACGTATCGTTTCAAGAACAAAATATGATTGAAGTACCAAATGGTGGAAGTTTAGATTTCTTGTCTAGATGGCGTCGTTAGTTTACTGGACAAACAGTGTGACCTGTCAGAATAAGCTTTTATATAGATAGATAAACGAATTTGATAAAAAATATAAAGTAATATAAGCTAAAGTTACCGGTCAGAGCTAACAATCTCCTAATTTGAATCAATTAATATTAATATTTACAACATTTCTTTGTTGTATAAGATTTACTCTTATATAACGATAAAGCAGACCATTTTGGATAATAGCTTGACAATTGATGGATACAGGGGAAAAGCCAACATGGTCCAAAAATGAAAAAAACCGGTTTGCCTTTCCACACTTAGTGTTTGCCGTGTATTTTATCTTGGCAAATCGTTTGAACAACATACAGAGTTCTGAGATTTTCAAGGTTTTAAAAATCTATTCCAGGGGAAAAACCGATATAGTCAACTTAAAATATACGAATAACCAATTCATGTGATACAATTTGGTATTACTCTCACTTAAATCATCTTAGCTGTGTTTATTAGTTGTTGTTTCCACACGTTTAGTGAAGCAAGTTTATTAAAAACATTTGGTATTTTCCAGTTTTAAGAGTCCTTTTTAAAAGTTTTAGTGTTAAAAATGTCTAACAGTGACGAAAATACATGTTAATGGCACTGGCAAAGCCAAAAGGCCAGTCATGTAAAAAGCGTATGAACATGGTATCTTAGAGATGTTGCTAGATGTTGATAGTAGGTCTGTTGCCAAAGAAAGTAATGTATTTGGATAGTTTAATAATATTTGCTGTGACAATGGTAATGATGCCCAAAATTTTAATTTATTTGGATGTATCTCATTACGACCTGTATTTCGAAGAAGGCCAAGGAAAAACGAAGAAGATGCTAGATTGAATGAAAGCTCCTACAGCTACTATAAATAAGAGTTATTAGGACTGGCGGTACAATAGAGGAACCAGCATGTTTTAAAGCATTTTAATTACTTTTTGGAATTAAGTCTTTTAATTACAAGCTATAAAAACATCTTTAGATACAACTGGCAAGGCGCCGATCGATCGATGGAAGGGGCATATCAGTAGGATTCATAAGGTAGATCAACAATTTTATGAACTATTTTTGCAGTTTTTTGGCTAACTAAAGGGAAGTACTACAGTTTGAAGGAATCTTATAAAGTGTACCTTTCGGAAGGTATGAATGTTGAAGCTTCTTAAATTATTTTTGACAAAACATCCCCATATTGAGATGACATGTGTTATAAAACACTTAGACAAATATTTTTGTCAGAGTTTAACATCGCCTTTGGTTACACATGAACTAAGCGTACTGTTGGTGTAACAAGCAGAAAATCAAAATTATTAAGCTAGATAGAAAAATTACGGTTTTAAATACTGATTACAAAAAAGTTAAGGTAGATTAGGATATCAGAAAGCTAGACGTTAAAATAATCCTCTTTTTGAAAAAGATCTATTGGTTTTATGAATTGAAGCGGCACGCAAAAACTAAAGCTAGAAAATCATCATCTGTAGAGGCTATCGCTATAGACTTTGGAAAACGTCTGCCTACTCCGAATATAGTTTCTGCTAAAGTGAACTTCAGAAGACAACTGTTATTCCATATTTTTTTTTAATTTATATTTTGTCAAAGGGTGCTTCAATCATGTACAGGTTTGACCAAACCATCGCAACAAAGAGGTTAGATGAAGTTCCCTTAGTGTTCAATCATTTTTTATCACCTACCTGGATCCTGCTATTAAAAAACTTTATGTGTTTGCCGACTCTTGCGGAGGACAAAAAAAAATCATTATCATTATTTTGGATAATCCAGTAATAAACATTATCCAGTTCTTTTACTTTGCCACTGTGACAAGTAGTTACCCAGTGTGCGGATGTTCCTTCATGGAGACGAAGGCACGAAAGTATATGGATGGAACGAATAGAAATCTGCTGAGAAATAAAACTCTAAGTAAAAAAACAAAAATAAACATATGTAAGACTTTAAATGTTGATACATATGTAATAAAAAACAGCAACGTCTAAGAAAACAGAGGAAAATGGGAAAACAATGGAAAGGAAAATAGTGAGAATAATACTTAGCCCAATATAACAAGAAAAGGAGAAAGAAAAATGAAAATTAATCTGGCAATTGGAGAAGAATTAAAGGGGTAAATTAGTTAGAAATATAAAAACTCTGAGATCAGAATGGATTATACAGATACAGAAACAACCATATACAGGTACGCTGGGAATAGTAACTAAGTGGACATCATCATAGTCCAGGTGTAAAGGAAAGTCTACAAGAAGAAAAATGTGTAACGTAGAAGAAACTTCAAGAGCAATGAATACCAAAGATCTAAAAATTTAGAGCAAAGGCAGAACGCCCTGGTGTTAACCATAGTGCCCAGGGATGAGAAAGCTTTGATGATATGATTTCTTTCATATAATAATATTTTACAGTGTATATTTGTCAGATTTTATTTGAACAATTATACAGTGATATATAGTCAAATAGAAACTGTTGAAACATTTTTTGATGAACTTATTTACGATTTTATTTTTTCCCTTACATACAATCCTCATTCCGCCTATATATTTCGATTTTACTTAATTTAACCCACAACGAAGGGATTAAAATAATGCATAAATAACATACTTTCTTTCCAAACTTTTTTCTTAATTAAAAACCATCAAACAGAAAAGTTTTTATCAGTAGCCGCAGTAGGTATACAAATTCCCTAAAAATGGTTTAAGAGACCTGATCAATGTTTGTCGAGACGAGAGAAAGAGTTAAAGAACTTCTTAATTCTTACGATAATTTTTTTTTTATTACGCAGATATCAGCAGAGTGCAGCCCAAGACGGAACCCTGAGGTCCAGATGGCTCGACAGGGCCGGTTGGGAACACGGGACTGAAAATTTTCTCTTTTCTATACTAGTTTTTTGTGGAAATCGAATAAATAATTTTACTAT
Source organism: Diabrotica undecimpunctata (assembly GCF_040954645.1). Lineage (NCBI taxonomy): Eukaryota > Metazoa > Arthropoda > Insecta > Coleoptera > Chrysomelidae > Diabrotica > Diabrotica undecimpunctata. The sequence continues at coordinate 6,091,146 of NC_092807.1, forward strand.
TAATTAATAATTAATAATTAGGATAAAAAGCAGATACTAAAGAGGCTGAAAACAGGAAGAAAAACCCCCACCCGTATTTATTGCCAGTGCTACAAACATCCAATCATTAAACTTACTAATAAATACTATAGCCAAAAACAAATATTTAATCAGAGTTTAGAATAAAGAACAAGTCAAGATAAAAGTCCAAACAAATGAAATATACGATACCATAGTAAAAGCACTGGATAAAAAAAAACGGGTGTGGCAGTCCAGTGGGACAATCTGCACAATCATTACATATGTAATGCTATAGATAAGAGCGAGAGAGAGAAAAATAATTTGTTATATAGGTATATGGTGCATCGTTTGCTGTATATAAACATTTGACCTGTAATAGGAGTATAGTACATAAAGGATTGTATTAATATTTTAACGAAAATATATATATATATTTTTTTTATGTATAAAAGGAGTTGAATGCAAAAAAAAATTTACACATACTCTGCAGTAAAATTCATTGTTTATTTTGTTATTAATATAAAAATTACAATACAATAAATACACTGCAACATAATTCAATATAATAATACAGTATAAATTAAAATGTAATATTCATAAGTATTTAAAACTGCCAATATACATAACTTACTTTACGAAGATAAAAATAAAAAACCAACAACTCGGATTTTGTTGTAAATTTTCATTTTATTTTAAAATTTATGTTTTTGCGTATATTACATATATTTAATAAGATTAACGTGAGGTTTTTAAATATTTCAAAAATAAAAAAGGAAATTCATAATTCGGATTCGAACTCACAACCACCAGCGTATGAACCAAACACGAAAAGGATTTGCCAATTAGACATGACACTAACGGATTTTAAAATTGACAGTTCTCGGTAAAACAGTGATTATTTTGAAATACAAAAGCCTAAAATAATTAAAAACGTTTAATTTTAAATAATACAAAACATATCGCATAAATAATAATATTAATACATATTATATTATATATAATATATATACAATATTATATATATAATATTAAATATATATACAAAAGGAACATTTTTATTCTCGAGAGAGGAAGAGAGAGAAAATATATCTTATGTCTCTCTCTTACTCATTATCTTACATATGTAATGGTTTCACAGATTCACTCTCATGCAAATTTCCAACGCCGACCGTGCGTATAGAAGTATAACTTCAAAAACTAAAATATCATACATATCGCAAGAAGCAAGACAAACTTTTTTGAGTAGTGACCCCACAATGGATATTCAAAAAATAAAAAAAATGGGACCAAGGACATATCGTTTTACTAACAACTAGTATGCTACAAAGAGCTAGAAAAAAACCCTACCACTGTTTTTTGTGGACTTGTGCAAGAGAATATTAAATAAAAATTATAAGATTGAATATTTCTACAACGTTAAAAGTAATGTCAAAGCTCTAAGACTAAAAAGAGAATTGGTACAATATACTTAATGCCAGCGTCAAGACAAAATCAGCTGCAGACTGTGGTTCCGACCATAAAATGTTACAAGCAGAATTTCGAATTAAGTTACACAGTAAAACAATCACAAATAAAGGTCAAAAATTGATTTCAAAACGTGGAAGACTCTAATAAAACGTAAAAATATACAAAGCAATGGATTACTGAAACCATTAATAATACTAATCCCAAAGACAAAACAGCTAGAAAAAAATATTGGATGACTGGAGAGACTCTCAACCTTGTAGAAGAAAGATGAAGTTTTAAAAACAGCACATCAAATTCAAAACAAAAAGAAATAGTAATATGCAACGTAAATACAATTATAAAACACTTGTGCAGAAGGGACAAAAATAATTATAATAAAAATATATGTGAACAACTAGAATAAGATGCTGACTGCTAAGAATGTAGAGAACTTTTCTCAAAAGTCAAGTATCTAGTGAGAGAATTCAAACCGCAGACACAGATTATCAAAGATAATAGTGGAAATACCATAACAAACCCAGACGGTATCGCAGAGGTGTGGAAACAATATTGCGAAATACTATTTTTCAACAACGACCCAGATAATAATACAGACAAAAAAAGTTATGAAAAATAACCTCAAATATTGAAATCTAAAATTGTTGCGGCCATTAAAAAGCTAAAATTAAGAAAAGCAGAAGAATAAGATGGAATAACAGTTAAAACACTCAAAGAAATGGGAGAATTAGGGACGAGAGTATTGCTTAGAATTTGCAATGAGATCTGGAATACCGGAAAGTGGCCAAATGACTGGGGTAAACTCACGTCTATTCCCATATATAAAAAACGTTCACCGACAGACTGCAGTAATTATCGTACATAGCATTGTTGTCACACGCGAGCGAAGTACTTCTAACCATTATCAATTAAAGACTAAAATCAATACTCTTATCACAAATTCCCCATGAACAATGCGGATTCGTCCCAGATAAAGGAACAACAGAACATAAGAACATATTTTTAATATTCGTCAAATTATCGAAAAATTTATACTTTGTTGACTATTCCAAGGTCTTCGATACCGTGAAGTGGGATAAAATGTGGTATATACTTAGCGAAATGGGTACGCCAGAACATCTTTGTAATCTATTTATTTCAAAAACTATATGTAAAAAATAGTGCTTATGTAAGGGTTAATAATGTAGTTTCAAAAAACTTCAAATCAAAATCTGAAGTTCGACAGGAATGCATAATATCCCCTATTCTGTTCAATATATATATATATATATATATATATATATATATATATATATATATATATATATATATATATATATATATATATATATATATATATATATCGAGAAAAGGAGTAAACCTAAAGAGTTTTACGACCGTCAATCTCCAAAATAAACTAAGGTACACTCGAAGAGTGGTGGGTTTTTCGGTCAAAGTGGAGAAATAAAAGACAAAGAAGGTGGCTACTTCATCTATTTATTGAAGCCGTTTCACTTTCTGCTCAGAAAGCATCATCAGTTTATCTAAAAAGAACAATATGAAACCAAACATCCATAGAGAAGTTAAAAAATGTGTGTTACCTTACAAATACATGTAGCAGTCAATGATGTTAAAAATATAAAAAAGGTTACGAAACTGGACATTTAGAGTTAAAGTTGTATAAAACAATTAATTGAAACTAGGTATAGTTTGCAAATTAACAAAATTAGCACAGCAAAAGAACATGTGATAATCATATATGTATATAAAAAAGTTATTATAAAAACTTAAGTAAAAAACATTAAGGTTTATTTTATTGTGTAAAGAACTAGAAAGATCATGAGAATGCACTTCCAACAATTTACTTAAGATCAATTAGATTTTAATTTTAACTTTAGGTAACATTATTGAATTATTTAAGATTAATATAGTAATAAAGATAAAAAATGAAGTTACCAGTCTTAAGCTTACTGAATCTCGCAGGTAAATGAATTTACAGGTTTAACACCCACGCAAACAACGTGAATAGATATGGCCTTGAGGTCAAAATGACAGAACAGCAAGGCAAAATACCAACCTCTAATATAATAGAACGGTACATTCATCTTCTTCTTCTTCCTATACCGTCCCCATTAACAGAGGTTGGCGAACACATTTTTAAAAGCTTCTCTGTCTTTTGCAACGTGGAATAATTCGTCTACAGTCATGTTTGTCCAGTCTCAAATATTTCGCAGCCATGACTTCCTCGTTCTACCTATTTCCTTTTTGCCATCGACTCTACCCTGCATGATGACCTGCAGAAGACTATATTTATTATTTCTTAGTATGTGTCTATTGTATGCAGTCTTGCGTACTTTTATCGGTACATTCTACTTGGTACATTCATAGAATGTGATAAATTTATATATATATATATATATATATATATATATATATATATATATATATATATATAGTGAACACATTATGCCTCAAGTATTTGAGGAATGGCAAGGTGGAGCAACCATAGGAGGAAAAAAAATCAAAAACCTACGTTATGCTGATGATACTGTTATGTTGGCGTCATCACCAAAAGATAAGAGGGAGATCATTGGACAGAAATAGTCAAACAAATTAGATGACGCAACTATATCCTTACGAAGGGAAAAAGATAGAGGAGGAGGACTATATGCCAAAGATATAGTCACAACCCAATATCAAGAAGCACATATTCAAGCCGCAAATGTAGTTGTAGAAGACTGGACAGGACCCTTAAGTTTTTTGGCTATATATGGCCTTCCAAAACATTTAATTATACAAACAGAATATAAAACTTTTTTTTATACACTTGGACCTAGTTTTGTTTGTGGCGAAAACTACAATTCAAAACTTCTTACGTTGGGCTCTAGATTTTATAATACCAAAAGCCGTAAAAAAACATACTAATAGATAACCATAAAGTTCACAAAACATTGGTAATTAACAAGATGCCCTTAGAGTAAATCAGACCTACATAAAGCACAAAAAGAACAAAAGAAACTGATAATGGCAAAATAGATGCATTTTTCAGGAATACTTACAAAAACTAAATGCAATCCCAGTCACTCACTATTCATTATGGAAGGCTATAAGGACCTTACGAAGACCGTACTATTTAATCTCACCAGTAAGAACAGAAACATGAAAATTGGTGAAAAGTGAACTAGAAAGAGGCGAATCATTTGCCACGCACCTTAAAAAAAGTTATTACGTCAAATGACGGAAATTTCTTACAACAAACTAAAAAAGAGGTTATTTCAGTACTCGTAAAACCCTATTAACTAGGACTTACTAAAAAAAAATTACAAAAAATGAAGTAAAAAATATATTATGCAATAAAACATCGATTCAAAAAATATCCTAGAAATACACCTATCTACTGGAAAAAACTCTTCAGCAACTAACAGAGAAGGACTTCCAATTTCTGACACAGTTATTAACTCTACAATGTGATTGGGTAATTTCTCATAACAATGGAAATTAGCACATATGCTATTTAAGCAATGATACCAAAACCAGGAAAAGAACCAAAATGTATAGTCTTACCGTCCCATTAGTCTTCTTTCAGTAATTTCCAAAGTTTTTGAAAAGCTGACATTTGCTATGGTATTGAAAACTAGTAAACAAGAAACTCATATCATCACCTAATTTGAATTCATGAAACAACATTCAACAATAAAACAGGTGCATAGAGTTGGCAGAGAATAAGTGAAGGCTTTTGAAATAATCGGTACTATTCAGCGGTATTTCTGAAAATAAGCCAGGCATTTGATAAAGTCTGACATTAAGGTCTCCTATGTAAACTAAAACAGACTTTACCAATTAATTACTATTTAATCTTAAAGTCCCATATTACCAACAGAAACTTACAGGCAAAATATAAGAATGATAACACAAGCCTACAACAAATTCTCGCTGGAGTACCCCAAGGAAGCGTCCTAAGACCCATAATATACCTTTTATTATTGGTGACCTACCGACCGATACAAATATCAACACAGCCACATTTGCGGACGATACGGCAATATTAACATCTAACAAAAATCCCTCAGAAATCCTAAAAAATACATTTAATAAAATAGAACAACGTCCGACTGCATACTTAAAAAATAAAAGAATCCCACGAGGGGATGAAGTCAAATATCTAGGTATGTACTTGGACAGAAGATTACACTAAAAACCTACATAAGTGAAAACAACTGGCTCATCAATTAAGGAACATTTATTGCTTGTTAGGCAGAAAGTTAAGACCATCAACTGAAAATAAAATATTAATCTTCAAATCCACCCTAAAACTGGGTCCCGGACAATTGCCCGAAAACAGTTTCCCGAAAGACATTTCCCCGAAAGCAATCCTCAGAATAGACAATTCCCCGAATAGATAACTGGCAGATAAACAATTGCTCGAAAAGAGAATTGACTAAAAAATATATTTAAATAGTTATTACTGCTTAGATTCTGTTCGATCTAGCTATCTCGTTAATTAATTTATTATTATAATATATATTCTTTATATGTATTTCCTATATACTAACACGATAAATTATGTGCTATTCCCCGCAAGAATTGAGGGCAATAATCCCTTGCTAATTGCATTTTATCCCGGTATAGCCTTTACACTTAAAGTGGACTTTTAATTTATTTAATGTTTACTTTAAGATTATGATATCGGGCTTTCCAGATATGATAACAGACAATTTTATATTGTTATTAATTGGATTGAATGACATTTATGACGACTTTTAACATCTATGATGAATTTTAACGTTCGAGAAACGTTACGAATCAAATTTTAGCATCGATGTTTTATTTTTCAGTTTGTTTTATTGACATATATAGTTTTAGTTTTTTGCTTGTTATTTAATATCTGTATTTTGTTCGTTATTTTGCATGTAGTTTTTAATTCAAACAAGCTTAGAGTAAATATATAATAACTAGAAACGAATTGATCGAGAGTAGTGAATCGATGTAAAGACTTGCTATTCTATGACGCTACTAGTAATGACGCCATCTTGTGGCGCTCGTTCCGTGACGCCAGCCGCAGCATTTCACTATAGAGAAAAAAGTAAAATACAACGCCAGTATAGAAGCTTCGCTTAAAAAATATTCACACTCTCATAACTAGACTTCGGCAAATATGCAAATAAAAATGTAGAAAATATGCGCATAAATATGCACGTGTTTACCCGAAAATATGCAAATATTTTACAAAATATGCATACAAATAAATAAAAAAATCGTAAAATAGTAACAATTTTATTTAAAAAAAAAAGTGTACATAACTAAATATTTCCTACTATTCATTAAGATTTACATTTATTTTAAGTAACTACATCATTTTTAAGTATGAATAAACTTATTTAGAATTATGGTAACAATAAATGACCAAGTGGTGTTCAAAATTTTCTAACAAAAACTTGTGGCTTCTGTCTGAGTACATATATTTATATATGGAAAAACTTCGTTCAACATCAACTGATGTAACGGGAGCATTTTTCAAACTAACCAAAACATTTGGTTCTAAATTAATTGTTTCCGAAATATTTCCAGCTAGAACACTGACTACTTCAGAAAGAATATGGTAACCTTTATTTTTTTCCATAGTAGCTTCAAATTTTTTTAAAATATCTTTTCCAATATTACCTCTAACGTTCCGACAACATGACGCAAATTCTTTTATTAATGCTGTACTTTCGAACAATGACAGTTTTGGTGATTCTAACTGAGTAATTGTTTTTTGAACAAAACTAAAATTTGATTTTATAAATGAAAGTTCTTGTTGAAGCAAGTTACTCTGAAAACTTTGTTTAGAATCCAAAAGAGATTGGGAACTTTCATCTGTTAACGTATCAATTATGTTCTTTATTTTAACAAAATGATCTGCATAAAAATTAGCTGCTTCTAACCATGTTCCCCATCGCGTTAAAATAGGTTGTGGTGGAAGAGGAATGTTAGGTAGCATTTCTTTATAAAGTTGAATTCTTATAGGAGATTTAAGAAATACTTTTTTGACACTGGATATCATGGTATTTACAAGAGGAAACTTTTTTCGTATTTCCTCTGCAACTCTGTTTAATCCATGCGCTACACAAGTAACATGTATTAAATCTGGGAAAAATATTTTTAAATTTTGTCCTGCTTTCACCATATAAGGAGCAGCATCCGATAAAATAAGCAGTAATTTATTAGAAGGAATAGTTGTCGGAAGAAAAAAAGTTGCTAATGTTTCTTGTATAAAACGCGAAATTGTTAAAGCATTTGTTTTCTCAAGTTGCTGGCATGAAATAAGATGAGATTTTGGTAAGGTATCTTCTTTAAGAACACCAATCAATAAATGAGCAATATACTTTCCTGAGGAATCAGTGGTTTCGTCTACAGATATGTAAAAATAATTATCTGCAATTTCTTCCCTAATATTAATTAACACCGACGAGTATAGCCCGTTCACATTATTTCTTCTTAGAGACCGATCACTTGGAACATTAAGTTTGCAATATTTTTTTAGAAACGAACTAAAATTTACATTTGCTAATTTTGAAAGCGGTATGTTTGCAGACACTACTGCGCGACACAAGTCTTCATTAAAAGTTTCTTGTTCATCTAATTTTTTTGAAGTAGATTGGAAACATTTAGCCATTGAAGTTTGATGTTTTCCTCCTATTTTTCCTTTTTTTGCAATGTGTGAAGCAGTTCTCACATGTTGGTCTATCTGAAATTTCTTCTCACATGCTATCTATAAATAAAAATAAAAACCTTTATTTTAACCCAACCTTTAAAATATAAAAATATACAAGGTGTTTTTGGTTAATCAAATAACTGGTTTGGAAAAAAAAACACTCGCTAAGTGTTTTAAATGCAGTATTAATCCACAAATTAGTTTTTGTTACTAACCATTAGTACATCATATAACTTATTTGAAAATTCAACAAAAGTTTTTTTTTTTTGTTAATTCAATTACAATAAAAATAATTGTGTTTTAGAATAGCTGACTTCATAAAAAAAAGTAAAGGTGAAAAATTTTTCTAAATACACACCATTGTATTGTACCATGGACAATTTTTTCTCACTAAAGGAAGCTATTTTTCATTTAAAAACAACCTACGAGTACTAAATTTCAAGTAAATACGTTTATTGGTTTTAAAGTTATTGTTGTTATTAACTAAAAGAATTTAATTTTTTTTAATTTTAACACCCTGTATCTTGAAAAGTAAATAAGTTTGACCCCTCATTAACTATATCGTTTTGTTCAATTTTTCGAGAAGTATCTACAGTCAAACGTTGTAAGTGTCATTTGGAAACACCCTGTATGTATGAAATATTAGATATTTAATAGAAAATATTAGATACTTACAATTTTGCCACAGACTGAACAGTAGATTTTTCCCATATCCATAGACAGCTCTTTATAAGGTTTAATCCAAGTTGAAGCACTGGTTGCTTTAGGCATTATAAAATCACAATCTTCCTTTTTGTTACGCACAACGAGTGTTTACGCTTTGAATATCAAAACAAAAATGATTTACAAATCTGAGCATCAAATTAGAAATGTTTAGGTACCTAATTCAATAAACTGGGAGATTTTGGAAAATCCCTAAATTAGGAACAAAACTATTAGCCGTTTACCTGCTGTTAAGATACAATAAATTGTAGATAGATTTGGGGATTAGATCATAAAATAACTGAATGCCTCAGTGACTGAGACTTTCTAAGAATGTTGAGGGCTACTTAAATTGATCTTCTTTGAAATTGTAAATGTTTTGTACCTGTAGAGATTACGTACTTAGATCATTTCTTGATTAAAATGACTACAAAATTTTATACAAGAATTAAAATAAATTGGTATGTTTAAAAATTTTCAAATACAGTATAAAAATCTGAACTTTTATGCATTTTATGCAAACTTTTATACAAATATGCCAAAATATGAAATATTTGCATAAAATATGCACAATATGCAAAATATGCAATATGCATATTTGCCGAAGTCTACTCATAACGTTTGGTGAACAAAATTAATTGAAGAAATTTGTAAGTAGGTAAATCAGATAACGAGAAAATCAAACGGATAATCAGTACTCTCATTTCCTTATTTGTTTTATTGGGAAAATTTAATGACTAATCTCTCAGCAATACTTTTCAAATGACTGCAGTGACAATAAAGAAAAAAGAACATTTAAGTCTTCTACTATTGGCTCTATCTTATCAGCAAAAGCTTCTCGTATAATTTCGAATTACAGATAGTGCTGAAATAGAACTGCGTGGTTTACCTTTTTTTAGGTATCACCATAATTTCTGTAACCTTTCCCATTGTAGGAACAAAAGTTTAAAAACAAACATTAGAAATATCCTTTCATTCGACTCTGGAAGCCACAAAGATACATAACTGTGTGCAGTTTATGTAAATAATGCAGATGAGATTTTTCTCTTCTCTTTTCGGTGATAAACTAAGGCGTTATCCTTTGCCGCGAAGTTAGCTACATTTCCTTATTAAATACCGCCAACTAATAAGATCTGTAAGAGGGAATTGCCTCGTTTGTCACACCTTAATGGGCCGTGTCGCTCCAGAAATTCTTCCCGAGGATCTTACACGTCCGTCGCGACGCTCCGCTTCTTTCTCCTGAAATATCGTATCGCTCGTTACACAACGAGAAATATCTTTTGTGTTTTTACAAATTGAATGATACCGGTCTGTCTCGTATATTCTTCTTTATGAAATAATTAAAGCTTTCGTACTTTTACCAAATAAAGGAAAATATATGACAAGTATTTTAATATTATAATTAAATGTGTGTGAATTTAATTTAAGACACAGTGATAAGATCAATAACAAAAACTAATAAGAGAAATAAAATGTGGATGATATCAGAGATATCCACCAAAGTTAATCCACCAAATAAAAGAAATTCAAAATATTCCGGAGAAGGACAAAGAACTAGACAGGAAAATAAAAAGAAAAATAAATGACAGCAAAAAAATAGGGATTTAGGAACAACGTGAAGAAAACGTGAAAATTATGACCAAAAATATCTCTCAGAATTGAAACACTGAAAACTTGTATTTTCACAAGTTTCACCAAATTTATTATAATTGAGTGGCTTCATATCAAAGGACATGTCTGATGCAAGAAAAATTGAAATAAATTAGTTTTTTTGTACACCGCGGCTATTAGTCTCACTTCCTATAACATAAGTGAAGGCTTCAAAAGTAATCTTGTGGTCATTCTGGTATCAGAAATATATGAAATTATTATAAAATTATTATTTGAAAATACAGACGTCCGCTTTTGAAACAAAAATGGGTAAATTACCATGTTTGATCCAAATTTGATGGTAGGTGTCCGTTTTTGATACCAAAAAAAAATTGTATTTGAAAGAGTGAATCCTCGGTTTGGACCTAACTTAAAATGTAATGCTTATAATTAGACTTCGGCAAATATGCATATTGCATATTTTGCATATTGTGCATATTTTATGCAAATATTTCATATTTTGGCATATTTGTATAAAAGTTTGCATAAAGTGCATAAAAGTTCAGATTTTTATACTGTATTTGAAAATTTTTAAACATACCAATTTATTTTAATTCTTGTATAAAACTTTGTAGTCATTTTAATCAAGAAATGATCTAAGTACGTAATCTCTACAGGTACAAAACATTTACAATTTCAAAGAAGATCAATTTAAGTAGCCCTCAACATTCTTAGAAAGTCTCGGTCACTGAGGCATTCAGTTATTGGATAATCGCTAAGGGTTCGCTCATTTGCATTTTATGATCTAGTCCCCAAATCTATCTACAATTTATTTTATCTTAACAGCAGGTAAACGGCTAATAGTTTTGTTCCTAATTTAGGGATTTTCCAAAATCTCCCAGTTTATTGAATTAGGTACCTAAACATTTCTAATTTGATGCTCAGATTTGTAAATCATTTTTGTTTTGATATTCAAAGCGTAAACACTCGTTGTGCGTAACAAAAAGAAAGATTGTGATTTTATAATGCCTAAAACAACCAGTGCTTCAACTTGGATTAAACCTTATAAAGAGCTGTCTATGGATATGGGAAAAATCTACTGTTCAGTCTGTGGCAAAATTGTAAGTATCTAATATTTTCTATTAAATATCTAATATTTTATACATACAGGGTGTTTCCAAATGACACTTACAACGTTTGACTGTAGATACTTCTCGAAAAATTGAACAAAACGATATAGTTAATGAGGGGTCAAACTTATTTACTTTTCGAGATACAGGGTGTTAAAATTAAAAAAAATTAAATTCTTTTAGTTAATAACAACAATACCTTTAAAACCAATAAACGTATTTACTTGAAATTTAGTACTCGTAGGTTGTTTTTAAATGAAAAATAGCTTCCTTTAGTGAGAAAAAATTGTCCATGGTACAATACAATGGTGTGTATTTAGAAAAATGTTTCACCTTTACTTTTTTTTATGAAGTCAGCTATTCTAAAACACAATTATTTTTATTGTAATTGAATTAACAAAAAAAAACTTTTGTTGAATTTTAAAATAAGTTATATGATGTACTAATGGTTAGTAACAAAAACTAATTTGTGGATTAATACTGCATTTAAAACACTTAGCGAGTGTTTTTTTTTCCAAACCAGTTATTTGATTAACCAAAAACACCTTGTATATTTTTATATTTTAAAGGTTGGGTTAAAATAAAGGTTTTTATTTTTATTTATAGATAGCATGTGAGAAGAAATTTCAGATAGACCAACATGTGAGAACTGCTTCACACATTGCAAAAAAAGTAAAAATAGGAGGAAAACATTAAACTTCAATGGCTAAATGTTTCCAATCTACTTCAAAAAAATTAGATGAGCAAGAAACTTTTAATGAAGACTTGTGTCGCGCATTAGTGTCTGCAAACATACCGCTTTCAAAATTAGCAAATGTAAATTTTAGTTCGTTTCTAAAAAAATATTGCAAACTTAATGTTCCAAGTGATCAGTCTCTAAGAAGAAATAATGTGAACGGGCTATACTCGTCGGTGTTAATTAATATTAAGGAAGAAATTGCAGATAATTATTTTTACATATCTGTAGACGAAACCACTGATTCCTCAGGAAAGTATATTGCTCATTATTTATTGATTGGTGTTCTTAAAGAAGATACCTTACCAAAATCTCATCTTATTTCATGCCAGCAACTTGGGAAAACAAATGCTTTAACAATTTCGCGTTTTATACAAGAAACATTAGCAACTTTTTTTCTTCCGACAACTATTCCTTCTAATAAATTACTGCTTATTTTATCGGATGCTGCTCCTTATATGGTGAAAGCAGGACAAAATTTAAAAATATTTTTCCCAGATTTAATACATGTTACTTGTGTAGCGCATGGATTAAACAGAGTTGCAGAGGAAATACGAAAAAAGTTTCCTCTTGTAAATACCATGATATCCAGTGTCAAAAAAGTATTTCTTAAATCTCCTATAAGAATTCAACTTTATAAAGAAATGCTACCTAACATTCCTCTTCCACCACAACCTATTTTAACGCGATGGGGAACATGGTTAGAAGCAGCTAATTTTTATGTAGATCATTTTGTTAAAATAAAGAACATAATTGATACGTTAACACATGAAAGTTCCCAATCTCTTTTGGATTCTAAACAAACTTTTCAGAGTAACTTGCTTCAACAAGAACTTTCATTTATAAAATCAAATTTTAGTTTTGTTCAAAAAACAATTACTCAGTTAGAATCACCAAAACTGTCATTGTTCGAAAGTACAGCATTAATAAAAGAATTTGCGTCATGTTGTCGGAACGTTAGAGGTAATATTGGAAAAGATATTTTAAAAAAATTTGAAGCTACTATGGAAAAAAATAAAGGTTACCATATTCTTTCTGAAGTAGTCAGTGTTCTAGCTGGAAATATTTCGGAAACAATTAATTTAGAACCAAATGTTTTGGTTAGTTTAAAAAATGCTCCCGTTACATCAGTTGATGTTGAACGAAGTTTTTCCATATATAAATATATGTACTCAGACAGAAGCCGCAAGTTTTTGTTAGAAAATTTTGAACACCACTTGGTCATTTATTGTTACCATAATTTTAAATAAGTTTATTCATACTTAAAAATGATGTAGTTACTTAAAATAAATGTAAATCTTAATGAATAGTAGGAAATATTTAGTTATGTACACTTTTTTTTTTTAAATAAAATTGTTACTATTTTACGATTTTTTTATTTATTTGTATGCATATTTTGTAAAATATTTGCATATTTCCGGGTAAACACGTGCATATTTATGCGCATATTTTCTACATTTTTATTTGCATATTTTCCGAAGTCTACTTATAATATTAATATAGGGTATTAGGTGTTTTAATTGAAAATTCCAATTTTATAATAATTTTATTCAAGTTGCATTAGTACCTACCTACAAGGCAATTGAACTAAAAAAATATAAAATAAAATATTTAAACTTTAGTAACTTTTCAGATTCTGCTTGCATTATGTTTTTGTACCACTGCAAAGTACCATTCTCCCTCCAGTTTACTCCAAAATGTTTTCAAGCCATTTTTCTACGTCCTTAACCATTCTGCTTTTAGGGTAACACCAACACGAATTTCTTTTGGTTTGATCTGTCCAATAGTGCAGTTGATCTTACAAAATTTTCTCTCTGCACCAGTGCCAAGGTTGTTAGCCATCTCTCCTTTCACAACGATGTCTCTTAAGCTAGTTTTCCGAAAAACTACTATTCGTCGGCAGGTGAAAATTTTGAAATGAAGTTGGGCCGCTGCTTTCATAAAACTTTTTGCTTCTTGTTTCCAGTTTATTGGTGCCCAATCCCTTCCAATCGACTTAATCGTACCACATTTCTTAAATATTTTATGGTATTCTTATTTTGTCACAATTGTGTTGATTTTTTTTAATGTTTTCTTTATCATCCCCAATAGTGGAGCACAGCTATCCAGAAACTTGAAGCGCATAGTTAAAATATTTATTTTCTTATTTTGTCCAGCGCAACCATCAGATACCGAACGAATATAGTCATACCCTGAGAGATCAGCTGATCTCAACTCATTGAATACAATGGAAGCAACCTCGTTGGATGATTTTTTTGTTTCTTCTTCCGTCCAGCTATATATTGAGACGGTACTGGGATTCAGGGATGCATTTGACAATCCTTTAACTACTGAAAGGATATAACAGTGAAACTGTCGTGAATAGTACACACTTTGATCAGTTACTTTAGGAAAAATAAGGTTCTTCTGACAAACAAAACTCAAAATAAAACATCCTTGTGGTTTTTCTCGCAGGTGTTGGAAGAAGGCTTGGGCCTGTTTCTTGTGTAACTCCATTTTAATTTTTAGACACCTTTTTTCTTCCCCAGTTATTTCCACTTAAATAAGGTTTTGTAAGTCTAGGCAAGTACTACATTAATTTATGCTATGGTAAGAGAATCCAATGTTAAAATCTGACCAAAATATTTTTCCTAAAAAATCCCTGAGTAACCTTCTTAGATTCTTCTTTACCATAATTGAATATTTTTCACATTTTGGCAATATTTAGGTCTGATGGTAGGTAGATACGTGATGAGTGATGTCGTGAATAATGTGATTCAATAGCTTGAAAACTATCTGTGTTGTTTCACGTCATCTTTTTTGTTTGCGGTTTAATTGCTACAGCTGGTGTCAAAATAGCTCCAGTGAAATTTCGTCAGATAGTAATCCCCAACGCAGCCAATCTTTCCACTGCCTTATGACGGGTATACCTGGTTGGCCTATTTTTTTTATCTACTACAGTAAAAACAACGACCTCAACGATTAGGTTATGGATTTGGGACTGAAACAATTTCTTTTTCAATATGGAAAATTTCTTTTATTCCTGACCTAATTGATCTAGACATACGCTTATTCAAAATTCGACGTTGCAGATGATCGTTTACTAGTTCCATACCAAGAGCTTTTAGGAAATGTCTTTTAGGCAATTTATTCATCTAATTAGATTTATATTTGTTTAATACAAAAGAATTAATACCGGCTACATTTATTGCAGAATAAAAAATGACCATAGGCCATCGGTGAGTGGCTCGAGCGCAACTGTAGGCGGCACACATTGACATAGTCAATGATGATTTGTGGCTTGCCTGTTAATTCGTCTAGCAAATCGTAATGGTGCATCGTTGAGAGAAAAATAACCTTTTTGTTTTTTCTGGGTATATATGACACAATCGTACATTCTTCTCTAAAAGCAAACATACATGTTTTTTTTCGATCTCTTAGGATCAGAAAATTGAAGTGGAAAATTTCATTGGTTTTTTTTCATAGTGCCTATCATAGTCAGATAATGTTCGATCAAAAGAAGATCGGCCAAGCTGGGGCTCGTAAAAAAATCGTCCACTGTTACATTTCTGTGAGAACCAGAGATAGGACTGCAGAGGCAAGGAACGAGGGAAATATTGCTCGTATAAAATTTATATGGGCCAGATGGCTGTTCTCCAACGTACACCTCTAGATTTGCGGTATAAGGAAACTTAGCGTCTACGAATGCCAAGATTTTTATACGGTATTTATTAGGTTTATTGGGCATCTATCACTTTCATCTACCGTTGTATATGCTGATAATAAAGAATGTTTATATAAATTTGAATTAAACGAATCAAAGAATTCTCTCACAGCTGCCAATTTGTCATATCTTGGCCACTCTAATCGTGTTCATTTATCATCAAAACGGATGTATCTGAGCAAAAACTTAAACCATGTAAGGGACGTTGTTAATCTAATAATCTCTGGCGATGAGCCGTTTGTCCTTAAGAGATCTTCTGCATTTCTGTGGTAATTTTTGGTTACCCCAGCTATATATAAAAGACTCAATAGTGGCCTAAGTTCTAAAATATTTGTCTTTTTTGCAGATTTATTACTGAGATTGTATGAACATAGCTTAATAAAGATATTAGTGTTGTATCCAATGGTTTGCAAAATCTCTTCAGTTAAAAACTTTTCCAAATCTTTAATTAGCTTTTCATATGTCATATTTCTCTAGTTACTCCAGAAATTTTTACCTTTATTAAATTGTCACTGCAACTTCGTATGCGGCAGTTTCCTACATGTTTCTTCCATTAAGTTGTTTTATCGTTACGAATGAAATGCGGCACTCTTTGTGGAACATTTAAGACTTCTGAGATTGGCTGCTCAATTTCTTCATCCATGTCGGTGCCGTGGTCCTGTATCTCTTCGAAATCTCCTTCCAAACTAGCATCGTCATCGTCAGGTTCAACTGCTAGCTCAGAATCAGAGAGAAATTTCACAAGAAGCTTTCGCAAGATATGCTTGTTGCTTTTCAA
Organism: Diabrotica undecimpunctata; assembly: GCF_040954645.1. NCBI lineage: Eukaryota > Metazoa > Arthropoda > Insecta > Coleoptera > Chrysomelidae > Diabrotica > Diabrotica undecimpunctata. Next base: position 6,107,922 of record NC_092807.1, read on the forward strand.
AACTCATATTAGAAAAAACCTGTCAAATTATATATATCAATCAAGTATACAGAAAACATAATCAGTAGGTTACTCCCAATTATAAGCATGAATATTTTTTATTTGCCCTAGAAATAAAATATTTTAAAAATAAATCTTACCAGAAGATTTGTGACTACTTGAACAACGTGCGGACTCACGTTCCGCAATTAAATATAGCAGCAGAACTAAATGTAATACGACCACTCCCACAACTGTAGAGTATTCCCTCGCTTAAAACAAGCAAGCACGCCACGACCGAAATCATAATTAATCGTCAGAAATCGACAAATAATTCAACAGGCGGACTCATAGTCCGCACGTTAACTCTTAAACGTTGATCCACAATTATTTTTTAATACTGATTCCATAAAAGTTATTACTTTATTTGTAGTAATAAAATAATAAATATAAAATTTTTAATTAAAAAAGTTTATAAAAAATTTCTCATTTAGTAAAGAAAGTCGAGAAATATTTTACATGGTGAAAAAGCAAGACAAATTTCTTCCGAAATTTCTCAAGCTATAAATGTTTAACATCTCCCGTACTATAAATATGTCCAAGAGGCAGATCGCGTCCGGCAGAGAAATGATATGGAGCAAAGTTACGATGTTTACCACCAGGGAACGTCAGGAGAGGGAGGAAATGCGCCCGAACCTGAACAGTTCCCGACTGATGGCCAGATAGCCGTTTGTTTATGGGACGGCTTAAACTATGTCCAGTCTAACGGTGCTCATATACAATGCTATCTACAGATCCCTCTGGAACTACCGCCGTCTATCCCGACAAAAAGGACTTACTACTTTCGTAATTTGAGAGGTCGCTTCAAGACGGCGGAGCCATTTTCCTTCAATGATGAAAGATTTTTATCTCGGGAGACGTGTTTTAACGGGAATTATGGCTTGGAGAAACAATACGAAAGGGTTACTTGGTTAAGTGATCCAAGTCAATATTTCAGTTAACTAGATATAATAGTATTACTTTGGAAAACTACAAGTTTGTTTACCGTTAAGGAAAAGCTGTATTATATTTATCTGAAGAAACCATCAAATCTAGTTTTGTTTGATTATTTAAGTGTCTTTCAGTGTAACACCTTTATGTTTTATCAAGCATTTTAATAGAACAGTCACGATTATAAATGAAATTTTTTATTCGAATTGTATAGTCCAGTCGGGTTAGAAACCTTTAGAGACACAATAGTGGTGTAAATTTAAAATCGGGACCAAATTCAACGGGGGCGTTAACCGCCATCTTGAATTTTAACATAAAAAAGAAGAACCTTTTTTACCTAATACTTTCGCTATTTTCTACTTTTCTAAAAAAGTGGTACGGACTGAAATTGTAGCAAATGCGATTTCCTACAATTTCTTTATTACTATTTTTTCCTTGCGTTTGATATTTTCCTAGTTAAGAGGGAAACAGTGGAAGAGCTGGGGAGCATAATTATCAATCTATCTCGTTTATTATTAACTTTATGACATGAATGTTTACAAATAAAAATGTAAAAACGTATATTTTATACAATTTTGATATTTAACCCATCAAAGCCTGAATTAATTTTTTTTGTTAAACTGGTGGTTTTTTACCAAGTTTAGTTTAGGGAAAATACAAATAAGCAGAAAAACATATTAAATTTTATTTGTTTATCGAACATATGGCATTACAAACTATGACCATATGGTAACGCTAGGTCAAAATACTATAAAAATATTATAAGATTTACTCTTTATGAAATATGGCAAAGCATTCAATGCAGAGTCCAATATCGCATTTCTCACACAGCGTACGTCCTACTGAGCAGCACCCTTCTTATGCGCATCGCCTTCGTTTTTTATTAGTAACAGGTATAATCAAATGGTTAACACCATCGTACCTAATGTTGTCAGAGATTCTGTTAAGAGGTAAACTATTTCTTTTTCTTGTTGGTCTACCAGGTCTAATGGGAAGGTTTTTTAATTTGGTAATGTAAGTAGTCGCAATTTCACGTCGAAAAATCAAATTAGTTGTCGGTCTTCCTGAACACTTATAAAGTAACCACGCATTTTGCACCGCAGCATCAATTAATCCATGTAAGTATAGACCAATACCATTTCTTACTACGAATACTTATACGGTATCTTGTTAAATCCTCATCAATTCTATCAGTGCTTTCCATAAACTTGTTATACATTCCAACAACATGTGAGCGTGGAACTTGGACGACTTTTTTTTTCAGAATGTGAATAACGTTTTACTTTTTCAATAGGATGCACACCATATGAAGTTGATGCCTTCTTTGTCAATTTTTGAAACCAAATAACCTTGAGTTTGTTTGGATATAGTTGTTTTATTGACAAGTATAACATCTTGTGGTATTCTGTTCTCTATTATTGTTCCTGTGACACCATATCCTTTTTCTTTTAAATACACCATTAAATTGAATCCAGTAAAAAGGTTATCTACATATATTTGGTAAGGCAGCTTTTTTTGTGGCAGAGTGTCCAACATCGAGACAAGGGGAGCGGCTGCCTTCCGCATCATCAAAATATATATTGCGTAGTTGGCCGGTACGCTCTTATTGTGGCATTATCTTGAAGAGACAATGCCATTGTGGTTTTATTAGGTGGTTGAAATAAAACACATTCTTTCTAAGAAGAAAAAAACTCAGCTTCAGAGTCTTAGAAAGAAACAGAGCCCTTCGAGCAAAGTGCTCTAGTAGGCTACCCTACACGGGTAAAACACACACTATACACTGTACTGACTTGACTACCTTGACTCGACTACTTTGAGATCCGAAAAATGTTCCATATTTAAAGATAAATTAACTTTTATATGAAACTTTTTCATTTCTCGACCAATTAAATTTAATTATTTGTTCCAGAAGGAAGGGCGATGCACATCGAGATGCGTGATTGGTGGCATCTGATGACAATAGCACGAAAGTCTCGTACGAGGTGCTTAACCTTTTTATTTAATAGTACGCAAAAAATAGATCAGCAAAAATTAAGTATTGAAAAAAATAAGTTAACCCGGTCTCCCCTACATGCAGATAGCACTGATGATGGAATAGTTATTCCGAAAACGGTCTGTGATATAGCCCGATATGAGTTTTTAATATTATACCTTTTATAAAGAAATTTTTAAATAAATTTATTGTGATACATCGTATACAGGCGACTACAGGAATTTGTATGTAAATGTAAATCTAGAAAGAAGCGGATAATAATTTTTTAATATATATTTTTAAAGTTTTAAATATCATCCTTTCGTCTTGATAATAGATCTTGCTAAACGCCACTTAAAATCCTCATCATGAATCAAGGTAAAAATTGCCACGTAGAGTTATCAGACGATCTAAGCTCTCCCGTTGGCAAAAGTGATATAAATTCATAGGCAATTTGAGGATTTGATAAAAGAGAAGAGTATCTTTTTGAAAAGTTCATAAATCAGACGTAATCGCTACAAATACAGTCATACCAACCTGCAATAAATTGCGATTGTTCTTCAAAATGGGAATTGGCGTTCATTTTCACAAAATTATCGTAAATCAATAATGACGCGAGCTTCAAATTGTACATTTGCAAAAACTTTTTAATTTATTACTGTTTGCAGAGCTATTCATTCGGTCGGGAGTTTATCATCCAATTCGAATAAAATTGCGTGCTGTACGAATTTATAATTTTATTATGGCCTATGAAATTTGTTGATTGTCATTTGAAAAATTATTAACGGTGCTATTTTTCTTTCGACCATTTACTCCACGTCAATTATTTAAATTGTCAGTCATCACTCAACGTTATTGCTTTTTATTTTTTGTAAATCTGAATTGTTTGATCATTTTTTACTGGTCAAATTTTGTTTTATTCGAGAAATTTCGATTCGTAAGTAAAAAGTTTTATGTTTCAATTTTAAGGAAATAGTTGTAAGGTAAGTTAAATTTGGGATCAAAATTGATTAACAAATAAATAAATTTGTGGTAATGAGCACTATAATTTGTACTTTGCTTACAGAACAAAAGTATTCCTTTCTAGCAGAAAAAGTTTATTATGAGTGTAATATCTTCCTTAAACTATACCAGCTCAGTAGGTATTGATCAAATCCCCACTAAAATAATTAAATACATTTCTTCATATATATCTCCTGTTCTGTCTCACATCATCAACCTATCTGTCAAGGATGGCAAGTTTCCAAGTGACCTTAAAACGGGAGTAGTTAGTCCAATTTTCAAAAAGGGAGATCCATGTTTGGTTGATAATTACAGGCCAATCACCGTAACAAGTGTACTCTCTAAGATTATCGAAAAGTGTATTTACAGTAAAATGTTAAATTTTCTGAATAAATATGATATCTTAAATAAATGCCAGCATGGGTTTCTTCCTAATAAATCTACAGAGAGTGCTTCTATTTCATTATTTAATTATATCCACGCTGCTTTGGATCGAAAAAGGTATGTGGGTGCACTCTTTTTTGACTTAACTAAGGCTTTTGACTCTATTGACATTGAAATTATACTGCATAAATTAGAAGCCCTTGGTTTTCGGGGTCATTTCTTGAACAGGTTAAGGTCATACTTACAACATCGTAAATTCCTAGTAAAAGTCGATAATAAGAAGTCATCTGTTTTTAATCTTGATCAAGGTGTACCGCAAGGCTCCGTATTGGGACCCTTAATATTGCTTTTATATGTCAATGATTTGATAAATTTTTTAACTGCAGACCATACAGTTCTTTATGCAGATGATTCAACAATTGTAGTCGACGAGTCAACTGAAGTCGAACTCATTTCAAAAATGAACTTAGTAGCACAGGAATTTACAACCTGGTGTAAAAAGAACTCTTTAATGGTAAATGCAAAGAAAACTATTTGTATGCAGTTCTACTCGCGCTGTAAGCCATCCCATGGTTGTAAAATCACAGTTAGTTCTGAGGAAATACCCTTTAGTGATACAACACTATTTCTTGGTAGCATTCTAGAAAGTAATATGACATTTGATGAAAATGTCACTAAAGTCTGCAAAACAATGAATAAGGGTTACTATGCGATCCTTCAGTTGAAAACCCTATTTAACACCAATCAATTGATAAGTGTGTATTATGCATTGGTTTATTCATATATGGCCTATAATGTCTTGTGGGGAAACTCTAGAAACTCTTCTAGAGTTTTTATAACTCAAAAGAGAATTCTTAGATTGATATTCAATATTGATAATAGACAATCATGGCGTAAATATTTTATTGAACACAGACTGTTAACTTTTCATGCTTTATATATTTATAAGTGTATTATTCACGTCAAAACTAAATTTCAAAATTTTACCCTCAACTCTGACTTTCATAATTACCCGACAAGACACGGGAGGTTGATAAGCGTGTGTAAACACTCCACAACTCTCTTTGAAACTAGCCCTAATTTTGCAGGATCTAAATTTTACAATTGTTTGCCACTTAATATAAGAAATGAAAATAATATTCAAAAATTCAAAAATAAATTAAAAGCATCCTTGATCCAATTATGCGTTTACAATCTAAATGATTATTTTGACTTAATAAAAGACTACAGGGAATGAGGACCGACGGGTTCAGAGACGCTCTATATCGCATATCTTTTTTTTATATTAATCTATATTTTATTGATTTTGTTTTATGTAATTGTCCTATATAACTTGTTGATCATGCTTTATGTACTATATGACTTGTCCTATATCACAATGTGATCTGATGGGATTAATAAAGAATATTCTATTCTATTCTATTCTAATAGACCTCAAGTATATACCCAGAAGATTCAGAATTTTCTAGACATAATCAGAACACAAAAGAAAGAGAACTAGAAACACACTACAGTTTAGTCATACAATGTTTCAAAAATTAATCAAGCATTATGTTATGTTTGTTGCATATATAAGTTTGTATTATAGATGGTACTTAAGAGGAAAGAAAAGAAAAACACAACCACATGGCAGAAGGGGAAGGTTAAGATTCATACTTGGCGTTGTATTAGATTGTACTTACATATTACAATAAAGTACTTTTCAAGTAATATACACTGTGTCCGTAAAGTATAGAACAAACTCTTTTTTAGCTAAACAGAGCATTTTAAGAAATAATCCTGAAACACATCGATTTTTGATTTTAATTTACCGTATTTTAAAATATTATTCTAATATACAGGGTGAATTACTTTTGAGTAATGACGTCACTGAGCTGATTCCAAAAATCTATCACATGTTGATTTAAATTGGTACAGGGTGGACAAAAATACAATAGTTTTATGTGTGTTCATAAAGTAACGCGTTAGTTAAATTAACAATATAATCAAAAATACTTATTGTCTAGCGGATAGAGTATAATGGAATACATGACTTTATAAATTTTCTAACTGCAGTCCTTGCTGTATTTGACAGTAACCCAAATGTTGTACAAATTCTTGTTGAACCTTGTTTATTGTGTCTTGAGAAATATTGTTTATTGCTGTCCGAATTCTCTGTTGTAATTCTTAAACATTTGCTGGTTTCGTTTGATACACAACATTCTTCAGATGGTCCCACATAAAATAATCCAAAGGATTGAAATCTGGTGACCTCGCTGGCCATTCAATAGGTCCACGTCTACCAATCCACCTGTTCGAAAAATTTTCATTTAGGTACCTTTTAGCATCTACACAGCATAATGTGGAGGTGCACCATCCTGTCGAAACCAAAAATTTTCATCAAAACCTCTAGGATTACGTCTACTGGGAAACAAATTACGTAAAGTAGGTACAAGATACCACCATAAAAACTCAAGGTACGTTGCACCGTTTAAATTACCTTCGAAAAAGTAGGGCCTGATGATTCGATTTCTTACAATTGCAGCCCATACCTTTTGCGAGAATTGTGTATGATGCTCACGCATCCAGTGGGGGTTTTCTTTTGCCCAGTATCTACAATTCTGACGGTTAACCTCGCCATTTAACGTGAAAGTGGCCCCATCAGAAAAAATAATGTTTTGTACTGCGCAAAAGAGAACTAACACTGGATGCGTGAGCATCATACACAATACTCGCAAAAGGTTAATGTATGGGCTTGTCCTTCTTGACTGCATACATATTTTAATCCTCTTATTAGTACCTTAAGCAATAAACATATACAATGAATGTGAAAACAACTTTTTGAAATATTAATATGGCCTCAAGTTATATTATATGCCGGTATCCTGGGCCTGCGTAGCGCAAGCGGTAAGATGCTTGCCACGCAAGCTGGTGGTCCGGGGTTCGAATCCCACCGCCGGCAAGAACATCTAGACATTTTAAAAATGTCCATAGGCCCCAGGTCGACTCAGCCTGAATAAAAATGAGTACCTTGGGTAAAACCAAGGGTAATAATAGACGGTTGAAGGGTAGCACTGGCCATGTTACCTTCCTTGTATACCGTAGGCCCTAGATATAGCAGACTACTTTATTTGGTGTTGACCACAACACAAAAGAACTACTAGGTCTGGTAGTTAGGTCTAAATTTTCCAGTATATCTCGAACTTATAACTGGATTTCTGATTCTGATTCTTCATCAGAAGTTTCGAGAAAAGTATCTTGGCAATCGTCGTTTGACTTCGATTCATCAGCAAAAGGTTTATACATCTGATCACTACTTTCGTTCTCGGAAAATGACAATTCTGGATAATATTTAAGTCCTTCCTGTGTAAGTGGCTTTTTCTTATCCATATCTAAAAATAACACGAATTAGACTTATGGTTCCCTTAGATACCGTACTATAATACTAATGATAGACTAAAAAACAGTCAAATATTTATTTTACTATAAATAAATAACAATCTAAATATACCTACTTACTACAAAATTACTCTGTACTGGTACTGACTGTACCAACCAACTCATCTAAAACTCGCAAAGTTAAGGTTAACTAAAATATTATACAAGGCTACAAGAATACGTGACATAAACGATGCAATAGAGAACTGACTGGTGTATTTTTAAATAAGTATTATTTAACAGCAAAAGTAATTTTGGGCTCATATGCAAACATAGTGGTACACATATGTACCTTGAGTTTGAAAAGGGTTAAAAATATAGAAACACATTTCTATTAATTTGGCTTACATTACTAACACTATGTCGATTTTTTTACTTATTCTAAATATATTAAAATTCTTTAAAAAATATAAACAAGGCAACACCGCAATAGGTCTTCTAATTGCCCCTTGGTTTTCAATTAACAGCACCAACAAATCAAACCGCTTTAGGTCCAACACCGTTGAATCTCGTCCGCGAGAGGTTGAAGGGCCGACACCTCACCCCCGCCATCCCTCGACGTCCTTCTCAACCCCCTTTATGTTCTTCAATCCTCTAAAATATTGTTCCAGAATTGCTGAATAGAACAGAAAGGTAATTGGATGGATAAAAATTACGTCGAAATAAATTTCGGGATCTGTGAGAAAATAACGGACTCTTTGTACTCATTAGAGATTGCATAAACTCATATTTCGCTTGGGAAATGGGGAAATTACCATAAATTTGGACTTAACACTTTAACATTACCGTCGGAGGATGTGGATGGTGGCTGCTGGATGCGGAGATTGATTCCGCTGTAATTGCTTTGTTATTTATTCCTTCTTTCGCCGTGGCTGGGATGCAATATACACGCGAAAAACAATCTTTAAAAACTGGTTCAAAATGTAAAAATGTTGAATATATTTCTAGATAATAACGTTTGACGATGGATCGTAAATCGAAAATATTTTCATATAAAAACCTATGGAAGGACCGAGAAATGATAAAATTCTGTTCAAAAGAAAATTAATATTAAATCCTTGTTTTACTAAAAGACGAAACAAAATTGGGGTGTATACTAGTTCACTCCCGCGGTCAGATTTTAATACCTCACAGAAAAGGGGCATGGATAAAAAATTCGCTCCGGCCATATATTTCTTAGAAAAGATATTTGAAAAATGTTTTCTTAAACTTTGTATTTACCTATTAATACAACACTACCATCATTGTTTAAAAAAGAATGAGTCTTTTTTAAACAATGCTACCATATAACACTACTTCTTACTTCAAAAAATATTAAAATTATAACGATAATATCACTAAAGTATTATGATGTTAGAGCTCATATTCCCTTGTTCAATATTTGATTGGGGTTTTCCGTATCAGAAGTTGCAATTGATATACTTCTTTGAAAAGTTTGGTAGGTAATTAGTAGTCTACCTGAAATTTTATGATAAGAAATAGGGGCGATGCGAATCTTAACATTATTTCTTTAGTTCCAGTTTGAATGTCGTTATACCTAGTTCATGATGGAGAAATCTGAAGTAAGTGAAATGTTAAGTGAAAAGGGCAAGTCAATAATAGTTATTGACAATTACAAGTATAACTTCCAAAAACGCTTACTAATAATATCAAACGTTGGCAGTGTGTAGAAAGAAGTTGCAAAGCATTTGTTAAACCTTTAAATATTTGAAACAGTGTAGTCGAATGTTGTCATAACCATACCCATGAAAGTTTATCAAAAAAACTGTTAAACCGGCAAAAATTAAGTAATAGTGTTAAACAGAAGGCAATGGATGATTTGTGTGAAAAACCATTGAAGTTAATACACAGCGAAATTAAACAAACAGGTACTTAAAGTTTTACTGTGGAAAATGTACATTTGATTAGAAAAAATATTTATAATGGCAGAAAATAAGTTATTCCCAAAATTCCGAAGTAGGAAGTACATGACTCGTTAAACTCCGTGGAAGTGACAACCAACTAAAAAGAACAATTTTTATTAAAAAATGATCCGGTAAAATAATTTGTTGCTTTTTCTTGTGTATCTAACTTAACATTTCCAAGTAAATTAGAAACAATTTATGTTGATGGAACTTTTAAATACTGCACTAAATTTTTTATCCAACTATTTACAGTTCACGGACTCGAAAATGGACACTTTGTGTCGTTGGCATTCTTTTTGCTTTCAAATATAACAAACTCATATGTCAAAAATTAAACTTAAATTTTAGTCGCAAGGTTGTGTATGCCAATTTCATAAAAGCGATCCATGCAGCTGTAAGTGAAGTGTTTCCATCTACGAAAATAAAAGGATGTAGGTTTCATCTCAGACAATCATGGTGAAGAAAAATTCAAAAAGTTTGTCTGGCTACTGAGTATTCAAACGACAATGAAGTCGGACAATAGGTACCTTAGATATATGTTTGGTCTACCTTTCCTAGATCCATTAGAAGTAGGTGAGTCCTTTGTTTTAGACTTTAGTGAAATATTACCAGCACAACACCAAGCCATACAACAATTTGCTGACTACTTGGTGGACAACTATATTTATGAAGAGGCAGACTTTCCTCCTGAGATATGGGCGAAAAACAGTTCATCACTTGAGCGTACAACCAATGCCTGTGAAAGTTTCCATTCTAAATTTAATTCGTTATTTTACAATCCGCACTTTAATATATTTCAATTTTTAGAAGTTTTAAAAGATATTCAAATTGACATTTATATAAAAATACGAAGTCCTGTAAAACTAAAAAAGTGTACCGAAAAGTACTTCTAGAGCTTCAAAAATTTGTTGATCAGAAAATAGCGGAATTAGAGCAAAATAAAATTAGTAGATTTGATTTTTTTTAAAAATGTATTTCATTTAGATTTCTAGCGAAATAAATGGCTCGTTTTAATTTATATTTGCTTAATTTTGTAGTAGTAGAGAATATCCCATATTATTAGTTTTTACACTTGTATTGCTTTCTTATTATACCTATATTTCAGAATAGGCACAAAAATTATTTCAGTAATTTTTCAAAACAATTCAAAATTTCTAATATAATTCCGAAATCAATCACTAACATTTTTCAAAATACATAACAGTAATGAGAGCGCTAATATCCGGCAAAATAATGCAAAAGATGGAAAATATATTAAGTTGTGATATAAATAGAAATGAAACTAGTGGAGATGGGAAATTTAGCGATAGAACCTATAAATTTACATTTCATTTATTGTTTCCCACCTTTAGACATAAGAGTTTGGAAACTACCGCTGTGACAGTGACAGTTTAAGTTGACATCCTCCTCTGATACGTGTAAAGATGGAAAAAAGTGAATAGAATGTAAATTTGTAGGTTTCTATCGCTAAATTTCTCATCTCTACTAGTTTCATCTCTTTTATCTTACAACTTCATATGTTTTCCATTGTTTGCGTTATTTTGCAGGTTAATTAGCGCGCTTATCACTGTATTTATTTAAATATGTAACTACCAATATTTGATATAATTTCTAATATAAAATACAAAAGCCGCAGTACCTATTTTCCTGGTGTTAATTTTCCTAGAACTTAATAGCTAAATACTTAATCCGCTTGATCACGGGAGCAAACTATGTTATGGTGTTCGGAGCGAACTAGTATATAATTAAGACGGTTTTTTGACCTTGGGAGCGAACTAGTGTGCTCCGCAAAATTGTTTCAAAATAATTTGAAACAAAATCCTCTGAGTCTTTTTAATTTTACTACATTTGCTTTCTGTGGTTTTTCGGGTTTGACTCGGCGTCGAATAATTTTGGTTTTGATATAATAAGTAATTTAATTCAAGCTTCAGTTTACTGAAGAGATCGTGTTTCTTCTAAAGCGATTCTATCAATTCTGACAGCTATACCATCATCATCATAAGTGGCTCGACAATCCGTTGTGGATCTTGGCCTGCTCACAAAGAAGTCGCCACTCCTGTTGATATTCCCTCCACCTTCTAATCCTTAGAATCTGTAGGTCTCATTCGTGGTCGTCCTCTGCTTCTTGTGCCCTCTAGTTTTGAAAATGTTAATCTCTTCGTGTATTCGTGATCTGACATCCTAGCAATGTATCCAGCCCAAGTCTCTGCACTTTAACGAATTTCACAATATCTGGATCGGTGTATAACTGATATAGCTCAAAGTTTAGCCCATTTTCATTTACTCCCCCAAAAATCTTTCAAAAATACCAAGAAATCTTTTATCATTTTGAGATAAGGTCCACGTTTCAGCCCTATATATCAAAACCGGTCTTATTAAGGTCTTATATATATTAAGCATTACTGCACGTTTTTTATTTTTATTTTTTAAATGTTTCTGGAGACCGTGAACAGGTCTGTTTGCTATTAAAGTCCTAATATAGTTAAGTTCTGTCACTATATACTGTAGCTATATACTATGGAAGTCCGACAGCTATCAAATCAACAGTAATTTTTGTATATATATATATATATATATATATATATATATATATATATATATATATACATATCTCAATTCAATCGCATAGCTCTCTGGAGTCCACCCTTTGTCAGCATGTGTCACAAATTTTTTTTTTTATTCTTTCCAATCAGAATTTATTGTATACTTTATAAGCATTGTATCAATCGATACATGATCCTTTTAAAAATAATCTTAGAATTTCTATTTTATCGGTGTTTTGATCGATTTTTTCGATTTTATTTTCAAATGTTTGTGCCTATTGTAAAACGTTCACATTTTTAACTGTGAATTTTTCTATTACGAATTTTTCTGATATTTGTTTTTTACTACAAGTTTCAGATTTTTATATTTAAATTCATGTAGTTTCCCTCTCTAAGATTTGTTCTAAAACGTTTGTTAAAATATCAATTGTGAACCTTTGATATTTTTCAGTGTCAGCACTTTGCTGTTCCAATAAAATATCCATAAAATGTATATTTCCATCTTCATCCATATAAACTTAAGTATCTTCGTCTAATGAGATCCTCAAAGCACACAGTACAGTACAGTATTTACAGAGTTTATATTTCTTGGTCGCAATTGAGGTTATGGTGATGTTATTTGTTTTGTTATCCTGACTTCACCATCAATTCAAATCTTAGTTTTGACATTTTAAACTTAAATTATAAGCATATTATATATATATATATATATATATATATATATATATATATATATATATATATATATATATATATTGTTATGATGTATTGTTTGTGAATGATGAGCAATGAGTATTTTTAATAATATAATATATAGGGTTTTTATCGCGGTTCTCAAAGAATTAGTTTGTAAGTACTTTTTTAAATTATCTTTATTATATCTACTATGAAACACACATATATATCTAAACTAGCCAATGTAAATTTAAAATAAACTATCTTTAAATTGAAATTCTTATGAAACTAATTAAATTCTATAGACAATGTAAAATTTAAACAAACTATCTTCAAAATTGAAATTGTTATGACACTAACTAAATTATATTAACAAAATTTTGTACCTTTCTGTCACTGAATGCCTAAATGAACTGTTTTCCACTATATAGATTCTAATCACCACTCAATGTCTTCGTGCTTCGGTTATCCTTGTTTTTGTGAAATTACTTTTTCCAATTATTAGCTTCCACCAATTTAAAATATATTTCTTCTTAAGCATTTATAAACCACCAAGCAAACCAGCAAACATCATTTATATTTATTCTTCTTTTCAATATACCAATATCCAATCACCAAATATATTATATAATTTTAATATTCCATTAATACTTCTTCCATTATACAATCACCATTTATACATAACATAATTTTTAATCTTCAATAATATTTTCTTTATACTGTTTCTTAATCTTCATTTAACTCACTATATTGAACAATTGGACCTTCTGACTTACTGATTGACTGACTCTAACTAACTTTCATACTAAAACTGGCTTCATAAAAACTGTAACTCATAACTGATGCCTTGAATCCAAATTACCGGGTATTTATATCTTTTTCCATGTTCCATAATCATCTAGCAAGAAATGATGTTCCATTTTGTTCCATCTCCTACATGTCTGAATTTTCTGGAATAGTCCATTTCGCAAACAAAGCCATCTCCGGTGATCTAGAGAATTCCTTACTTTTTTATCGAGAATTTTGTTGACATTTAGGCTTTTCAGATCAGAATATACACTTAAATCAGTAACTTAACATTCTAATTTAATAAACTACACATTTTAAACAACATATCATTATAACCCCACTTTATATTCGTAATAATTATTAATTTCTATCTGTCACTTTAAAGAGTATTTTTGGTTGCCTAGTCACATGGCTCACTTAAATATATCTACAATATTATAATTATTAAAATACAACTTTTTACAATTAGTATATGCTAATTTCTTAAAAATGCCCTCACATAAATAATTTTTCTTAAATTCTCTAGTATATAACTTATTAAAATAACCAAATACTTTTTATATCTAATATTATCTAGTATATAAATTATAAATTATTTTCTTTAAACACCAATCATCTCAATATATATATATATATATATATATATATATATATATATATATTTATATATATATATATATATATATATATATATATATATATAATTGAAAAAAATATATTCAGAAATATCTAGCGTACAAAGATGTTTGTAATTCATCCCTCTAACTATTAATTCGCCCTGTTCTCCAGCGTCGATATTTGACTGAAGCATAAACGCGGTACTAGGGTAGAAAAGACAGAGAAATTAATTCAACAATTAGCAAATAAAAACGATCGTTGCACAGCCCATCTTCGTATCTAACGTTTTGCCAATGTTCATTCGGCTGCTGGCAGTTATTGTCTTTTATTTGGAAGTTACGCCTTGCTAAAGGAGGTTAGGTGAGGAATGTTAATTAAACAGCTGGATGCCGGGTCCTTCGTCTCTCCTGGGGGACACCACCCTTTAGGTAGACACGGAAATAAATGTATAAACAAGTTCAGGTTTTATTGATGCTCTGTCAAAAGGAAAATAGAAGATACAATCGAAAAGTCTTTGAAATGACCATATCCTTTTTCATTTAAAGTCAAAGCATTCGTTTGATATCGTTTTGAATTTTGATTTGCTCGTTAAAACGTGTTGTGTGTGTATCATTTAATTAGACAGCAAATAATGATGTTTTTATTAAACATGCAAAACGTAGTACTCAAATAAAAAAAAAGTAAAAACAAATTCTGTGTTTTTTTCTGTTTACCATAATAATGTAGGTTGTCTTAGGACTACTATTTTAAATTGGCATATGTCTTTATCACCGTACGAAATAAGAAATGATTGGTTACTCCGAATGAAAGAAGAACGAGTGGATCATAGATGAAATACTACACCTTATGAACAAAATGAGGAAAATAAGAATAATCACAAGTGATATAAAGAACTAGATAAAACTTCGAACAAAAAAATAAAAGAGGCTAAAGAGAAATGGTTAAGAGAAAAATGTCAGAAGATAAAAAGCTAGAACAAAGACATGACAGGTCCTCATAAAATTCTTTAATTTTTCAAGTGGGTAGTCGTTGGAGCATATGTTTGGATTACCTTTAGAATATATCTTGCATTTAGTTTAAAGATAAGATATACAATCCTGGGCTTATGCTGATAATTTTAACTATATTTTGTGTGTACTTTCTATGTGTAGTAAATCCCACTCCACCATTTAAACTGTACCTCCAAAATGAAATACATAGCCTGATTTAAGAGTAATTTGGGCTTCTCCTCTTCGTCTTATTTCGCTGAGGTCGCTGATGATGTGCCATTTTTTTGTTTTTAGCTCTTTCTTCAGTGCCATCATCTTCTGGTCTAATATAAGAGTTCTAACATTGTATGAAGTAATATTCACTTGTCGCTCTTTGTAGTAGCCTGATTTTGTCCGGGGATTCTTAGCACCTTCTGTTCCAAACCTGTTCCAACCGCTACCTTGGTTGGGGGTGTTGGAGCCGCTGGAGATTGAGGGCCATTCAGTAGTTTCGTCTTTTACGGAAAATAACTTTTGAGGTTTTAAGCCATTAAAACTCGACATTTGGCTAGTGCGCGTTGGCATGTTGGATTGAAAGTAAAGGGAGAAAAAGGTGAAGATGTTAATGCTTTTTAGGAAATAGGCCTTAAATGCAGTAGTTCTTCTTCTCTGTATCCTTATGCTGTTGACTAATTTATAGTTCCTCCGCTTTCGGGACCAATTTCTTAATTCCAGAACAAAGGAGTGCCCACACTTACCAACTCATTTGCCCGAAGCCGTTGGTCAATAAGTGGGAAATTCCTTATACCAGCAAAAACTCGAACGCCAGAGCTTCGTTTGCAGAGTACAATGAAGGCATCAAGATTAATGGCATAGCAATAAGTAATGTTCGAAATGCAAATGATACTATTAGACTGGCCAATATGCAAGCTAATAGATAATTTTTAAGTTTGACACATGTTGCTCTTGCGTAATTAATAATTCGTTTAAGATCTTTATAAAAATCCCATTTTTCGTTGACTTTGGTGCCAGATATTTAAATCTATAGTCCATCGACTTTATAGCTCAAATATGAAATAAAATATAATAATGTTTTATTATCAATAAAATATAATTATCAATACAATATTGACTAACAAAAACTGACTGGGAGAGCTTCAAAAGAAACCTTGAACACAAAATTAATCTTGCTGTGCCATTGAGAAACACGAGGTAACTTGATAACGAATTAAAAGTTTTTATAAAAAAATTCTAAGAGGTAGCTTGGGAAAATACTCCCACAATAACTTTTAGAACAAAAGGGTACAAAGATCCAAAAGAAATCAGAGAATACATGGTAGAAGAAAAAAATTGCAGCAATACAGAGCTCTACGAGACAAAACTAGTCTAAATAATGACGAGATAATGAATGAATAATGTCTAAATGACGAGACCAATTATTCATTCTCCTCCTATCAAGTTGAAAAAGAGCAACTGGGCTAGAAGTAATGAAAAGAAAGCAAAACGACTTGCAGATCATTTAGAAAGCACGTTCAAATAAAACGGCAATGATGGTAAAGAACTGAGATGGGAAGAACCATTTCAAACCGAAGAAAGAATAACGTTGACATCATTTAGAGAAGTATCAAAAGAGATAAAAGAGCATTAAATCCTAAGAAAGCTCCAGGATATGGTCTTATAACAGGAGAACTATTTAAACATTTACCAAGGAAAGATATAGTTAGGCTGATACACCTAATAAATGCTCCTTTTAGATTGAGATATGTTTCCAGACTGTGGAAAGTAGCCGAAGTCATTATGATCGGCAAACCAGATAAATCTCATAATGGAGTGACATCCTATCGACCAATATTACTCCTTCCGGTGATGTCAAAACTATTTTAAAAACTTCTATTAAAAAGATTAAAACCAATAATAGAAAGAAAAAACCTTATACCGAATCATCAATTTGGTTTCAGAAATAAACATAAGACTATAGATCACTTACGCAGACAAACGAATAGTAACGCTCTCAAGTTCCTTATGCAACAGCAGCAAAATACTTGGGCATCATCCCAGACGCGAGGATGCGCTGGAAAGTCCACGTCAAAAGGTAAAGAGGGGAGCTTGATATTAGATATAAGAAATTGTATTGGCTGATTGGAAAAAATTCGACATTATCCATTTATAAAATTATCCATCTACAAGCAAGTACTGAGGCCAGTATGGGTACATGAGTGCCAACTTTGGGGCTTAACCAAAGCTATCTATCTATCTATCTATCTATAGCCCAAAATCTATTATGTGTTGAATATAGGCCTCTTCCATTTGTCTCCATTTGTCTTTGTCTTCTGTTTGTCTTTTCCACATTGGACCTGCGCTTTGCTTAATGTCATCTTTCCATCTCATTTGCGGTCGACCTCTTGACCTTTTTGCAGTATATGGTCTCCAGCGGCCAATTTCTTTATTCCATCTTTTATCCTGATATCTTTCGTTATGCCCAGCCCATTTCCATTTTAATTTCAATGCATGTTCTACAGCGTCTGTTGTTTCAGTTTTGCATCTTATTCACTCGTTCCTCTTTTTATCTCAACGATATTCCCAACATTTGTCTTTCCATAGGCCTTTGAGCTTTCTTTATTCTATCTAAGTTGCTCTTGGTACACGTCCAAGTCTGGGCACCATATGTCAGAACAGGTAGGACGCATGCATTAAATACCTTCGTTCTTAATTTTAAAGGTATTTTTTGGTTTTTGATAGTATATGAGAGTTTTCCGAATGCAACCCACGCCATTCTTATTCTTCTGGTTATTTCTTTAGTCTGATTACTTTTGTCTGCTCCGATAGCTTGTCTTTAGTAAATATATTCTTGGACATGTTCTATGTTTGTTCCACCTATGGTAATTACTAATCTGTCTTCTGTATTAGTCATTATTTTAGTTTTCTTTAGATTCATTTGTAGTCCTTTCTCAAGAGATGTTTTTTGTAGGTCTGAAATCATTATTCGTAGTTGTTCCATAGTTGTGGCTATCAGGAGTACATCATCGGCGAATCTTAGATGATTTAAATATTTCCCGTTTATACAAATCCCTTTATTGTCTCAGTCTATAGTTTTAAAAATGTCTTCCAACGCTAGAGTAAATAGTTTGGGTGAGATTGTATCCCCTTGTCTGACACCTTTACAAATTCTAATTAATGGAGTTTGCAAATCTCTGTCTAGCTGAATTCTCATAGTGGCGTTTTAATATATATTGTGGATTAACATTCTGTACCGTGAATTTATTCGGCAATTAACTAAACCAAATTAACCAAAGCTAGTAATCTACATATTATCCATAGATTTCAAAACAAAGTACTAAGGAACATTGTTAATGCTACTTGGTATATCCGTAACAGCAACCTTTACCAGGAGCTGGGTATGAAAACTGTGATCGAAGTAATTTAGAGAACAGCATCAAGTGACGAGCAGAGGCTATGCAGTTATGTGAATGTCGAGGCAATCCAGCTTCTTGACAACACTGAATTAAAGAAGAGACTCATAAGGACAAAACCATTTGAGTTAGTGTAAATGTGTAACAGTTTAGTGTAACGAGCATGGTGCTGTGACATTATTACATGTTAGTTGTAGTGCATTAGTTGAAAGATAAAATAAGAGTAAGCTATAGGGGAACCCATAGGGTAACCTTTAGGCTTAAGTATTTGTTGTTTATTATGTTAGGCCAGAAAATAACTGATAATTGGTCATTTGTGATCAGATAGCAGTATAAAAACAAAGTACAGGTGTTATACAAAAAAAAAATGTCCTGATGTACCTGACCCACTCTTAGTTTTGGAAGAGGCTGGTTTTGTTCCATATCAAAAGATACCTTAACTACATTAGCTTCCGTTCTTTAAACATGTCATAAAATTTTTATCTCTTAACTTGTACATGTAATTAATACTTGTACTTAGTATTGAGGGAAGCTTAGATCACAAAATGAACAAACGTCTGTCTTTGGACTGCCAAAAACTTAGATTGAATTTCGTCTGGAAGATCTTGCACAGCACTTTAATGATTTTATGAAATCAATCATTGATTGAGCTGTACATGAATCTTTGGGTTTTATCCTAGCTCCACCTTGCTTTTTACGAGTACGTTCTCCTGACACTTTTAAAGCTTTAGCTAATCGATTCAATCTTTTTGATGAAAATTGTGTCATGAACAGGAATGTGGAATTACACACACCTAATAAAACACCATTTGTCTGTCGTATGAAGTATTTTGTAACTGTTCGAGATCGTGGATTTGTTTTATTTCTAGGCCTATGTTGTGTAGCGTTATAACTGCTACATTGCCTGCTTTCTTTCTTATGTTAATATATTTCGTTAATTCTATTCTCCAATTTCCATATCTTCTGTCATAATTCATATTCTTCTATATCCTCCATTGTATGTCTTATTTTTCTATATATTTTCTCAGATATAGATTGTATCAGAATTATGTCGTTACTTAATTGATTCATTATTCTCTTTTCATTTTTACTGGTATTTGGTATAAAAACTAGTTGGCGTCCAAATCTATCTTCTTTATATATATATATATATATATATATATATATATATATATATATATATATATATATATTTCAGTATCTACCTTTCCTATTTTCTTAATAATCATCATTTTTATCTTTTACTCAAGTTTCTAAAGAATGAATTTTATTTTCATCTCTATTTCTGTTACTTTGGAACGAGGGGTGCCATCTTTATTCTCTGTTTAGTTTAATGCTAGTGACAAAGACTCCTTTTTGTTGACATTTCCCCCTTCCCGTTCGATACAAAAGTCGATATAATGGCTTTTATTTCTAAAAATGTCGATTTTCTTCATGACTTCTGTAAAAGTTTAATAACCAATTGTTGTGTCGTCTCCTGAATTAGGAGGTAAGAGTATAATATATTTTATCGGTTTCCTGATTCTACCTGTTGTATAAAAATCTTTTATAATTTTAACTTTGAAAATTCTCATTATTTATGATTATCGTATGTAAGTAGGTACATATTTTTGTGGATATTTCTTATCTTTTTTATTTTATATAAAAAACTAGCGATAAGAAATATATAGTTTCTTTAATATAGTATGTAAAAGTTTTACGAATATTTTTACAGTTTTAAATATTAAATTTAAATCCTTAATAATATCTTTTGATTTTAATAATAATTAACTTTTGACAAACTACCATTTCTGTATAGAAATGTTTCTAAATTCTAAATTATCTAGCTTTGCAATAAATATATCTTGTCATTTTTACCGAATCCGCTTTATAATTAATATTAGAATATTTCAGTTGTAAAAAGTAATTACCATTTGCTTTAAAATATTATATATCCTTACTTTTACTTATTTGCTTTTGATAAATACAAAAATAAGAATTGTTTCTCGACTTGCTTGGGTGAATAATGATAAAATTTTGTTAAATTTGATTGGTCACTTATTCATCCCCCAAGCAAGGTCTCTCATTTTGGTTTCACCATTTTCTGAAGCAAGGTGTGTTTTTCTTCATTTTAGTCAACCTCCGGGATACATTTCTCAGGTGCGGGTCAAATTATATCAACATCCAGAAGACCAACCGGCCTGAGAATGGCACTATCATTCCGATAGGAGAGTTGACTCCAGGGAAAGAAAATCCACAACTAACAACATGGCTTGCTAACAACCATAGCAGAAAAGACCAGGATAAAACCTAGGATTTGGTGACAAGCATTTTTCCTTACTATAATGTAACACTGTAGCAAGAAGTCGAATAATTTTTATTTAAATTCAATATAATATTTAAACATGTATTTTTCTGCCCTTTTTGTTTAATATTTTAATAAACATGTGTTAATTTAACTGTGTATTGTTTCTTCTTTTTACTTGTTTGCGTGTGTTGCTCCAGAGTAGGCCATATTCACGTCCTGAGTGAGCTAGCCAGGGAGTGTTTCGTATAACGTCTAATGTAACAATTTTGCAATTGATACATTAGGGGTTATGACGTTAAAAATTGGTCCCAACGGGAAACGATTTGTCGCTCCAACGTTGTTAGTGATGTTAGTCAGGTTGTAGCAGCAAACTAAGGTTGGCGGTTACAAGTTGACAACAGCAGCTCAACGTTGGGATGTTACAAATTGAGCCTCGAAGGGTTACAGTTGCTTAGCGTCTTGATTGAGAAGGTATTGAAATAAGAAGTTGTTCTGAGCAGCAGTAGTCTTATGTGAGTAGATTTTATGATAAAAGCTACTTACGTCATCAAAAGTCAATAGATATGCCTTACAAACATCAGCTTTTTGAGAACAAACAATGCGAGGATCTGGATGAGCTTCTTTACTATTTCTTGCGAATTTCTTGAGACTTGTGTCCCATAGGTTTTTTTCTCTCTCGCTTCCTTTTCTTGCACTATTAATGTCGCTGATAGATACCGAAAAATCACCTGTTCCAAAATCTAAACTCATTTTATACTTATAACAGGTTTTAGATTACTCACTTGTTTTACCTCAAACAGTCAACATAACCAAAAACTCACAGCAAATAGATGTGACCAGATAGCAGTATAAAAACAAAGTACAGGTGTTATACAAAAAAAAATGTTTGATTTATTAAGAATTTGATACCGGCAATCAGAAAAATGTTTTAGTTAAGTCCGCTTCTGATTGAAGTATAGATCTACATGTGAAATATATACTTAATATTTTGTTTAAAGAAAGATGTGTCTGCATTCTTGCGAAATAAAATGTTTTAACAGCAGACATAATCCCATTAGGCTTGTATTCACAACAACAAAATAAGAAACCCATTCCAAACGAATAAGCCGAAACAATAATTCGTGTAGGTGCGCAAGAAAATGACAACTTTTATTTACATCAGGGGAAATTCGCCGAAAGATTTCCTTCTCCCGACTTGCCTGGCCAATTGTTCGGGAATTCTAGCGAAACGGCCCTTAATACATACCCGAAAATAAATAACTGACGTGTATACACCAGGAAGCAGGAAGGTGCTGATTATTTATGATATACATTTTTCTCTCATTTGCATTTTTCTTAGGTTAAAATGTAAGAAAAGTGCCGTAAAATTTTATGAATGCGCCGCTTTTCCTCTCTTGAGGATTTTTTAATTATATTACAAATTTTCACCGTGAAAAAGTGTTTTGGGGAGTTTTATAGAAAGCTGGTCCTAAACTTATATTGCCTAAGGTGAAATTTTAAATCTTTATATAAAAGTAAAAAAGACTACTACCTTTTTTTCATGGCTCAACCATGCAAGATCATTAGAGGCTGGGGGCTTTTGTCGTAACACACGTAACACGGCAAGCTAAAATATATTTTAATCGATTAATAATGACGCCAATTAGTCCAGTCGTCAGAGATTTGACGTCTAAAATTATACGAAAAAGTGGTACTGTAGGCGGTACAGTAGACTAGCTCGAAGCTTCATACAGTGTTTTCTGTATTTTTAAAATTTAAATAATATATTTAAAATTAACTAAATTTATTAAATTATTTATCTATTAGTTTTACAGATTTTAACAAAATTGATAAAATGTGCTGATTCAGAAATACCTATCTTTCAAATTATGAATATAAAAATTTAACTAAAAATGGTTTACTAATAACTCTTTTTGTCACACTCAACACGTTAAGCCCCATGTGTACCACACTGGCACACACTCTAGTTTTATCTGAGACCGTGTGTACCTAAGCTGTGGCTCGCCTAGGATCGAATTTGCCGTGCTTTCTTATGTATAAATTTGTGTAAACGGTCTGTGGTAAACAACATCAGAGGTTGGTCCGTTAAACCACGTGTTCCCAAACCGGTTAGGCTATTATTTCTAAGATACTTTAGTCAGTATCGGTTAGAACGTCTAACGAGGCTAATACTATTTTCTCTTCAGTTTTTTGTTAAAAAGTGGAAGTAAAAAACAAGATAATGTTCCGTAAAGGACTATCCGAAGACAACCTTCGCAGAATTGCTGAGAGCGAGAAAGAGTGAGAGCCAGTTGAAAGAGTTACGTCCTACAAACACTTAGGGGTTTGCTTCACTGATACTAATGACCAGACAAGAGAAATCAAGAGGCGAATAGAGATAGCGAGACAATCGTTTGTCAAAATGAAAAAGTTCTTTTGCAGCCGGGACATAAATATAAACTTAAGAACGAGAATGTTAAGGTGCTATGTTTTCTCCGTTTTGCTGTAAGGCATGGAAGCCTGGACACTGAAAAAGATAAACATCAAAAACATTGAGGCATTCGAGATGTGGTGTTACAGGAGAATGTGGAAAATACCATGGACAGAAAGAGTAACAAATCAAGATGTTCTGCTGAAGATGAGGAAGGAATGCGAAGTCATAAAAACCATACAAACGAAAAAACTGGAATATCTGGGCCACATAATGAGAGGAGAAAAGGACTCTCTGCTTAGACTCATAATCCAAGGAAAAATCTCGGGGAAGAGAAATGTGGGACCTAGGAGGATTTCCTGGTTGCGAAATTTAAGGGTGTGGTACGGGTGCAGTTCAATACAGTTGTTCAGAGCTGCAGCCAACAAAGTAAAGATTGCTGTGATGGTAGCCAACCTCCGATAGGAGACGGTACTGCAAGAAGAAGAAGAAAGAGTGATATCAGTATGCCTGAAAGCACGTTTTATGATTCCGATGCCGATCCAGTGTACAATGAAAATGTACGTAGAAAAAAAGCTAAAATTTGCAAACAAACACAATATTGGAAATAATTTACTGCAGGTCCTAGTTCTAACCAAAAGAAACCTGATACAAGAAGGATTGGTAAGCTATTTAGGAATGCACAATTTCTGTTTGTTTTTTTTTGCTTTGTAGAAAAAGCTGAATCTGCAAACGTTAGCCTGGAAGCTGTTATTGACGAAGTTGTATCAAATAATAAAATAACATGAAGCGATGTTCCAAATCCAGATGATCTCAATAAGTTCGAACTATCCTTTACTTCAGGAATAAGTCAGAAAGAAATTGCAAAACTTACAGACCACAAACCAATAGATTTGTACCTACTGTTTATCGACCGTCAAGTGAAAGATTTGTTGGTTACTGAAACTAATTAATACGCCGAACAAACAATAATCGCTGGTATTGTAAATAAATCGATAACGAAACATTCGCTTATGAGTAACTGGAGACCAATTGACAGACAAGAATTGCTTCGATTTTTGGCTCTCATTATTTGGATGGGGCTAGACAGAAAACCCAAACTCAGAGATTATTGGAGTAACAATTTACTTTACAAGAATGAAGTTTCTAAAATGTGTGAAATAAGTAGAAGTAGATTTGAAATATTGGACACACGTGGAAACAGACTCTACAAAATTTCTCCTCTTGTACAAATTCTATATGAAAAGTTTCAGAAAATGTATACTCCTAGAGAATCGTTGTATGTATTGACGAAACTATGGTGCCATTTCGTGGGTGGTAGACTTAGTTTTTTGCAATACATTTCTGGAAAAAGATACAAATATGGAGTCAAATTGTTTAAACTTTGCGTCGCAGATGTATATACGTACGCCGTAAAACTGTACGGTGGATAAGAGATGCAACCATCTGAAAAGTCGTTAGCATCCAGAGTGGTGATGGAACTTATGCAACCGCTTCTAGATACAAGCAGAACTTTATACACTGATAATTTTTATACGAGTGTTGACTTAGCCCATGATTTAAATAATAGGAAAACCCATTTAGTCGGAACATTACGTGCCAATCGGAAACCTAATCCAAAAGCGGTAGTCGATGCAAAATTAAAAAGAGGTGACATGAAATATCTACAGAGTAATACAAAAGTTGTTATCGAAAAATGGAAAGATAAACGGGACGTTTTGTTTTTAACGACCAAGGATATTCCTTTGATGATAGATGTTCAAACAAAACGTTTGATCTAAACGTCTTCTTTACAATCCTGTTACCGGTTACAAATCTCTAAGAAGAAGAACAAGTCTTGGAAAAGAAACTGCCAACGAATAAATACTTATCTAGGAGAAACCAGAAGCACAGAAAGTTGGAAACTGATAAAAAAATTGAGAAAAGAAAAGAATAAAGAAGAAATACAGAGCATAAGACCGGAAGACTGGGAAGAGTATTTCAAAGAACTTTTGGTAGAGAATAGAGTCGAATTTCAAGAACATAGAAATCAAAACTAAGATAGAATTTCAATAGTCGGCTCGCCAATAAGATTAACAACAGAGGAAATTAAAAATGTGTACTATACATAAAAAGGGTAATACAAATAATTGTGAAAATTACCAAGGAATAGCTGTAACCGGATCTGTAAGTCGAATATATGGAAAGGTTTTGAAGAACCGAATCAAGAGAGAATACTAAGATTATGAAGCAGAAGAACAAGCAGGATTTCGTACGGGTCGATACACTATTGACCACAGTTTCTCCTTAACCCAGATAATAGAAAAAAAGATGGCACGGAATCAAGAGATTCATATGTTGTTCGTTGACCTACGGAAAGCCTACGACAGCGTTCCACTGAAGAAGCTCTGGCAATCAATGGAAAGCACGAATATTAATATAGAATTAATAAAAGCCGTCAAAGTGCTATACAGCCAACCAATAACAAAAATAAAAGCTGGGACACAAATAATAAGGATTAAAGCAAGGATGTTGTATGTCCCCCACTTTACTTAAAATGTACCTCGAAAGTGCTTTAAAAAGATGAAAATAAAAATGCGGGAGGATAGGGATACCGCTCACCAACACTATGGTATATACGCTCAACTTTGCAGACGATCAAGTAATAATGGCTCAAAATTATGACCATTTAAAATATATGGCACGAACATTAATTGAAGAGTATGTGCATTGGAATAGAACAAAAAGATCTCATATTAGACGATAACACCAGATAAAGCACTGCTGTGACTACAAATATCTAGGTATCACTATTTCTCAACATGGAACATTAGAAAAGCCATAAGAGAGAGAAATACGTCAGAGAGAAAAGCCATCACAATATTAAACAGCATTTTTATGGGACCAATCCATCAGCAAAGAAAATAAAAAAAGATATATACGACTATAGTAAAAAGTATCACTTTGTACAGCTGTGAGGTATAACCACTGAAAGAAAGAACACTGGCAACGCTGAAAGCGACGGAAATGGATTTTTGGAGAAGAGCTGCAGAAAGATCTAGAAGATAAAGGATTACCAACGAACGCATTAGAGAAATAATGGGAATCAAACGAACAATCACAGATGACCTAACAACAAAACAACTTATCTGGTTCGGATACATACAAAAAATGGATGAACAACGAATACCAAAAGAAATATTAAAATGGCAACCAGATGAAAGAGAAAATGAGGTAGACCGAGAAAAAATTGGAGCAAAGGATTAAATAAAGAACTGAGAGAGAGTGCCATAGAAAAAGACCTATGGAACAACCGGACTTAGTGGCGATTAGAAGTCGGAAAACGGTGGAGAACGTTATAAACCGACAAGTAGTAGTAGTAGTAGTAACAGAGGTCAATATTACTTAAAACAACCGTCGTTTGCCTGGCCGGGTGACAATCATAAAAAAAACCTTATTTCTCTGGGCTATTTGCCAGTTGCTAAGTATTTTCTTAGGACGTTCTCCAAAATGAAGTTAATCAGGGTTTCTCCTCGTTGGTTTCTGCTTCCAATTCATAATTCACTAAGCACTGTTTCCGATTCCTCCAACTTTATATTTTGAAGTCTGCACATGTATGATAAAAAAAATGGGTTTTGTTTTATGTAATGCATCATAAAAAATAGCAACTTCTTCATCGGGGTGATCTGTTCCAATCACCCAGATAAAGAAAAACAATACCATACTTTAAAATTTACATGCTAATTTTTTTATATAACTAGAGAAAGCGAACCTCTTTATAGTATACCCAAAAATTGTTTCACGATTCCTTGTTACACCGGTTTCACTGTACAAATCGATAACCAGTTTTATTTATGATTTTCAATAAAGAAGTTTTTGTGCGAATATCAAAAATGTAGGTCAGTGCACTAGTTTACAACAAAGTAATACTCAGCGAATTCATTTCGGACCAATAAATATAAACAAGAATTTATGAGGTAATTTAGTTAGCAACTTGAGCAACAAATTTAAAGGGTGTATAGTTTGAATAATGGCGGCCATACGTTCATATGCGGCATAATTTTCAGTCCTGAGGGAAGACTAGATCAAGACACCCTGCCAACTCCTAAGCTCTAACTGCTCTTCTGCCTCGGCTCTGCCACTCTTCTCGATGGAGTTTGTCTCTTTAGCCGACGGATGATAAATGCTTGTTGAACAGGTTGTCTAAAATATTTTTTGGAAAACAAATTTTAAAACTGTTTTTAACTTAATATTCAATTAAGTTCTTAATTTGTTTTTGCAGAATAAAATATAATTACAGTTTAAATTAATTTATTTTTGAAGTTTCAATTTATATTGATATTGATATTGTAATAATTTAGGGTGGCTACTGTAATAATTTAGGATTGATGCTGTAAATATAAATCTAATAAACCCCTCTAATAAATTGTCACCACTCTAATAAAGGCTGTCACCATTGTAGAAGACGTCTGTCTCAATATCCTTATCAATGCATCTACAATTCTTAGGGGATACTTATCCCTGCTTACTGGTTCCACTAGTCTGGACTGACTGGTTCCGCCCTCGCGGGTTTACAAGAGGGTAGGGAGATTTTTGGAAGGAAGGGGATTAAGGACTTCTCGGTCTCAGGTCCTGCAAAGAGTGAGAGGCTATGAGCTTACGTTAGAAGCCGGAGCACTGCATAAGCGGAAATGTGTATCTCTTCTAGTCTCTACCTGTAACGGCCAATAATAACAAAAACAAATTTCGAGTTTACAATGTATTAAACAGACTGTACACTACAAAATATCAGTTATGACCAATAATGTTCGATCAGGCGCGAAGGGAGACGAGAAGAGACAAAGCAAGGAATTAAAGGGCGGACAATTCCGTATCATTAGATATACCTTGGGTTAGTATATAGATCTTAGTTACCTTCGCGTATTTAGGCTCTAGCTAGTGAATACGCCTCCAGTCCTACAGGGATTCGAGATCCGTCAGTTTTTTGAGAAGTCAAAACGGCGCGCTGTCGCGAACCTTCGAATCTCCAGATACCGGCACTTATACGTCACACTATCCCGTCGAGTTAAATAGCGCGCTCACTGGCTGCGTATCGTTCGATCTTAGCACGTCTTGCGTGAGGCGCTCTAGAGTGCCAACTTCCCACTAGTCCCCGCTGGCCCGCTTGTTCGCTTTTTCATCAGCCCGTATTCTCAATTTTCAGTCGTAGTACCAAGGTCGCGTTATTGTTTTTTTTTTGCTGACTGGGTCCCCGTGTTATTTTTCAGCGGAGGTCTATGTTTTTGAAACGTGATTTAAACAACCGTGGTGGCCTGATATTTGAGACTCGTGTTATACATTTAAACTGGGTCGAGTTTTCAATCTTTGTTTAATGTAAAATGTTTACATTACTATGTTACCTACTAGCTATGAATTTATTTGTCCTTTAATCAATTTGACATATGTAATGATTACTTAAATAATTATTACTCTTTACTAGGCTAATTATCCCTTAATTTTTCCTTCTTTATTTCCGTGCTATGTTTACATTACAATATTACAATAAGTGATGGATTGACCGTTATTTGATGGGAATGTATTTTATATAACAATAAAACACTGCAAACTTTGTTATCAAAACTTCCACAAAATTTATTAAAATGTCTTATCACTACAGCTGTTTCGGCAGAGTGCCTTTCTCAAGTGATCTATTTTAGTTATGTGTTTACACTTTATAGTTTTTAACGGAAATGGCTGAGGAGGGGAGAGCTGTTTGTCTCAAGTTGGTCTTTCAGAATTATGTTTGTTTTTTTTTTTAATTTGTCAATCTCCATAGATTATAATAAAGATAGATTAACCCTCCATTTATCGGGTGACCATTCTGAAACACTTTCGGTCGGGTGTGGCCTGTGAGGACCAAAATGAAATACCGCCTCCCGAGCAACAGCATACATTTTATTGCTAATTTCGCATCAAAGTGTTTTAAACAAATCATTAACTATAGAATGTTTATTACAGAAACAATTCCAAATTTTTTTTAAGTTGTATTAGGTAAATTTTAAAAATGTTTACAATATCAACGCATAGTTTTTCAAATTTGTGAACAGTGACTAAATAATGAAAAAAACAAAAAAAAATTTAAAACTTTAATTAGAAACAAAGAAACTACTACAAAAACATATATAAACTAAAAAATTAAATTGTGGACACAAACTACAGTGGTCAAACTTTGGTGGTCAAATTTTCTAAGCAATCTTTGCAGCATGACATTATGTGGTTCATACATAGCCAGGATTTGCAAATTTTGCAAAAAAAGCGGGTTTTGCGTCTTTTGCAATATTTACAATTTCCTCTCTTACCTGGCTGGGGCTCTGGTACAACGTTGACCTCAATGCCTGAGAGTCTCAAGGCCGAAACACTCACAGGTTCTCTCACTGCTCTCCGTCGTATACTCTCCTGTACCATACCTAAGTTTTTTGGAATAATCTTCGCGTTCTGGAAAATTCTCCATCGTGGTTGTTGCCTTTGTAAATTACAAATGCATTAATTGCTGCAAGATTAAGGAGATTATAAACTACTGCCATTGGCCAACGTTTCGTATTTCTGGAAACATTATATGATGTGATCATTCTGTCTACAACATCTACTCCACTCTTTGTGGAGTTATAAACAGTAATTATTTCTGGTTTTTTCTGATCATCAGTATCTTCATCAATTCGATCATCTCTGTGCACAGTGGAAACAGCAATCACATTTTTTCCTTTCTTCGGTATAGATGATACGACAGTCATATCGTTGCTAAATGCAAAAACTGAAGAATATACCTGCCTATTTTTAATTTGCGTTATTTCTGGCCAAGTGAAACAAGATTGCAAGAAAAATACAACTAAGAAGCAGTGCAAATATTGTTACACATTTGATCGGGTGGTGTCTGTCAGGATAAACGGCCATGCAGCAGCTATTTAGAAATTTCACAAACAGTTTTGTATAAAAAAAAACAAATGGTATTTAGTTTTTAGGAAGGTGCCGAAAAGGTAGAAATAAAAAATAAAATGAGAGAATTATCCAAAATTTTTATTTTGTCGTAGACTCACAGACCACACCCGATGAACGGAGGGTTAAGGCCCTTATTTTGAATGTGAAGATTTTAACATTCGTCATTAAAAGATTGATTATGATCTGTAAGGTGAGATGCGTATGTAGAATCTATTTTTCTATTATTGAAAGCACTTTAATGTTCTGCTATTCGTTTATTAAAATATCTACCAGTTTGACCGATGTAAGTTTTTAGCAGTCGCCACATTTAAGTTTGTATATACCACTGTGTAAGCGCGTTTTATTGTGGCTCTTGTTGTTTTTAATATATTTGCTTAAGTTGTTATTTATTCTAAAAGCTGGTGTTCAGCACACAACCCTTCAGCACATGAAAATAAAAACAAAAACAGTGGACTAAAACTGCACTATGAAACGAATTATTGTTTTCTTCTTTACAGCCACGGGAATTTACCCCCCAAAAAATTTTTAAATAAGTTACCTAGAGAAGATCCAGGCGAAATATTAAGCGAAGTAAACTAAATGTCAAGCCAGGAAAAAGTGTTGTGGCTCAGCAACCTGATAAAACTGAAAGCGACAGTGAAGAAGAGCCAGTAAGTGATAATGAAAAAGAAAGTGAAACGTCTAACTTGGATGAGTCTGACAATAATGATGGGGTTGAATATTTTGCTTATAGGAGTTTTATATAAGGAGTTTTTCTGTTAGTAAAGGTATTGGCAGGAAGAAGGAAGAAGCAATAATATAATCGCTATGTTGCCAAAAATCAAAAAGCCAATGAAACGGACCTAGACGTTGTAAGATATAAATCTACGGATGAAGTAAAGAAGGCCTTTCAACTGGTCGAACGTGATAAATGAAGGTTGAAGTGAGTGATATTATTGCCAATTTGCCAGCTTGTATGTTTAAAAAACAGGTTGATTTAATGGAGATGTGGAATATCCCTTTAAACTTAATATACATATGTTTAAGGATGTTTAAAATTATGTTTTTTGGTATTTTACATTGCAGTACTAGCCCTACTTTGTCATTCTTTGGTTAAGGCATATTAAAGTTTACTTTTAATGAATATGTCTCTTTGGTTCAGTTTTTTTTTATATTATTGATAACTTTTGTTTGTAAAACTTATTCTAGGGCCTATTGGCATATTTTTTTTGGGTGAATAAAATATATTTGTAGAAAAGCAAATTGTGGTTTAATTTGCAATGATCAATTTCATTCAGTATAATTTTTAGATCCAGGCGAAATATTAAGCGAAGTAAACTAAATGTCAAGCCAGGAAAAAGTGTTGTGGCTCAGCAACCTGATAAAACTGAAAGCGACAGTGAAGAAGAGCCAGTAAGTGATAATGAAAAAGAAAGTGAAACGTCTAACTTGGATGAGTCTGACAATAATGATGGGGTTGAATATTTTGCTTATAGGAGTTTTATATAAGGAGTTTTTCTGTTAGTAAAGGTATTGGCAGGAAGAAGGAAGAAGCAATAATATAATCGCTATGTTGCCAAAAATCAAAAAGCCAATGAAACGGACCTAGACGTTGTAAGATATAAATCTACGGATGAAGTAAAGAAGGCCTTTCAACTGGTCGAACGTGATAAATGAAGGTTGAAGTGAGTGATATTATTGCCAATTTGCCAGCTTGTATGTTTAAAAAACAGGTTGATTTAATGGAGATGTGGAATATCCCTTTAAACTTAATATACATATGTTTAAGGATGTTTAAAATTATGTTTTTTGGTATTTTACATTGCAGTACTAGCCCTACTTTGTCATTCTTTGGTTAAGGCATATTAAAGTTTACTTTTAATGAATATGTCTCTTTGGTTCAGTTTTTTTTTATATTATTGATAACTTTTGTTTGTAAAACTTATTCTAGGGCCTATTGGCATATTTTTTTTGGGTGAATAAAATATATTTGTAGAAAAGCAAATTGTGGTTTAATTTGCAATGATCAATTTCATTCAGTATAATTTTTCAGAATGCTTACAATTTTTGAAACATATTTATAATGTGGCTTGAACTGTCACTACTTCTGCGAAGGCTTTTTCTGCGTATAAATTGAACAGCATTGGAGACAGTATACAACCTTGCCTTACTCTTTTTTTAATGGAGAAATCTTCTGTTTCGTTGAAATTTGAAGACGTACGTATATCATTGTCGTCCAATCCCAACTCTTCTAGGTATTTTATCATCAATTCGTGTTTTACATTATCG
Source organism: Diabrotica undecimpunctata (assembly GCF_040954645.1). Taxonomy (NCBI): domain Eukaryota; kingdom Metazoa; phylum Arthropoda; class Insecta; order Coleoptera; family Chrysomelidae; genus Diabrotica; species Diabrotica undecimpunctata. The sequence continues at coordinate 6,140,492 of NC_092807.1, forward strand.
AATGCTTTTTCATACTCGACGAAACAGACAAAAACATCCTTTCTTTGATCTAAACAATTCTGTATTAATGTTTGCATACTAAAGATCGCTTCTCTCGTACCAAGTCTATTTTTAAAATCAAACTGACTCCATCCACTGACCTCTTCACATTTCTTAAACAATCTAGTGTGCAGTATTCTCAGGAAAAGTTTTAAAAAGTGACTCATTAGGCTTATTAGTCGGTGGTCCTTGCAGAAGTTCGCACGTGGTGTTTTTGGTAGGGCGGTTGGTATTATTTAATATAGATCTTGTTAAATCATATTCGTAAAAAATATGTAGTGAATTTTACAAGTTACTATCATATTTTTGAATAAATAATTTTGAAGTGCTCATATTCACCCTATTTCACGGTAGTTTGAAAATGCCACACTAGGAGGAAATAAGTCAACAACGTTGAAATTTTGGTTTTACGGAGAAATTTTACCAATTTCCAAAAAATTATATTTTTTAAAAGGCCATAAAATTTTTTAACTAGAGAGTGTACAAGAAAACTACATCGAATCGTTGTAATTTCGAAATGTTTACGGAACCTTCGCGTGAACATATAAACCATTCCTCTTCTAGTCTTCACATCTACCGGCGTACAGTTGGAAAAGTAATCCAAGCTTCGGCGAGCTTATTTAGCTCAAGAGCAATAAAACAAATAATGGGTTAGAATTAAACACTATGAAGTCTGAAAGGAAATTAAGTTTGTCCATAAATTTGATTTAGCAGTGGAGCGAATAAGGAAAACTGTAGGCCGAGGCATTGATGCAATTAAACATGATTTGTACTTTCGCCCATTTGCACAATTCCAGAATGACGAATGGCCTGGAAAACGGTGAACAAAGACCAAAAGCCGAAGTCGAAAGCCGACGCCATCGTATCTGAGCGATTGTTGATTTTATAGGGGGAGGTAAATGGTGCAGGAATGGGTTGGCTCAGTTTAAGATGCACGTGCCATTTATATACTACACCACTGGAAAAAAACACAAACACATGAATTTTTTGGTTATTTTTCTTAATAATTATTTAAAAATAGTATATTACTTTATGAGGTGGAGAAGCATGACTTTTCTTGACGCGCCCGATATTAAGCGCCAAACGAAGTGAGGCGCGTAATAGAGGGCAAGTCAAGAAAAGTCGCTTATTTGCCGAATAAAGTATACTATTTTTTCTTCAAACGTAGCAATTTTCAACCATAAATAGTACAATTCATACGCTATTTTTACCCGAAATTAACTGTGACAACTTTCAAAGTCGTCTAGATGTTAGAAATTAAAATAATTAAGTCGTCGCGCGTCGGTGGGATTTGCGTCTCCCTGGTTACAGTTGTTTGACAGTTGTTTGCAATTATTAAAGACAGCTTATTGTTGTTGCAACCGCAAGCGCAAATTTAGTGCGAAAATGGAAAACCTAAACGAAATTGAGTCTGCAGCTAATGATGCAGTAGCACGTTTGGGGCCCTCCAAGTCCGGAATAAAGTATCGGTTAGCGTACAAGCACTTCCAAGAGTGGTGCGATACAAGAGGAGTACGGCAAGTTACCGAAGACGTTTTACTGGCATATTTTAATATAATGGAAAATGAAAATAAATGGAAATCTTCTACAATGTGGTCACGATACTCTATGATAAAATCCGAGTTAGTTATTAGAAATAATGTGGATATAAGCAAATTTTTAAAGTTACGCGCCTTTCTGAAAAAAAAACAAGCGAAGGATATACTGCAAAGAAGTCTAAAGTTTTCACTAAAGACGAGTTTGATACATTTTTGTTTGAAGCGCCAGATAAGTTGTATTTAGGATTAAAGGTAAAAAAAATTATATTGCAAAGCATGTAGTATACTCTACTAAATTATAAAAATATTTCAGATTGTTTTGTTAATTGGGGTTACCGGCGCCTGTCGATGCGACGAAATGGTAAAAATGAAGACTGTGGACATTGAGGATAAAGAAAATGTAATAATTATCAAAATCCCAGACAGTAAAACACGACAAATTAGATCTTTTACGATAATTGGTCAAAACTACATTAAACTGTATAAAAAGTATGCATCACTGCGGCCTGAAAATTTCACAGAAACCGATTTTTTATCAAGTACCAAAATGGAAAGTGTTATCGAAGCGTCATAGGAATACATTCGATCATTGCAGTAGCCCGAAACGTAGCTAGTTATTTAAATTTAAACGATGCAAGCGCATACACGGGTCACTCTTTACGACGAACTTCAGCAACACTTTTAATTGATGGAGGCGGAAATCTAGAATGCCTCAAACGACATGGGGGCTAGAAATCAAGCACGTTTGCCGAAGTATATATAGAGGATTCAATAAGAAATAAGAACGATAATGCTCAAACAATTTTAAACCTTCATGATTCGCCAACATCGGGAATGAATGCTGAAAGTTGTTCACGACCATCAGTATCATCAACAATTACCAATGCGTATCAAGAGTCGGGAACATTTTTGCACGGTTTCAATTTTGAAAATGCCTCATTAACTAATTGTACTTTTAACATTACTATAAATACAAATGATGTTTAATTGTTGTTAATGACATTTGTATTGTTGCTTTGTGACATGTTTCATATTGATGCCATGACAACATTTTCCCCTTCGCCGTAAAGAAATGGGAAAAAAAACTGCTGCCGGCGGAGACATCAAACTTTGATAGGATCAAGTTAGATAAGTAATGTCATCAGTATTTGACGTTTGAAGAAAAAATACATTGTTATCGATATACTGTCAAATTTTTGTAGAAAATATTTATAAATTCAAAATATAAATGAAAGTATGTTTGACGTTATACCGTGCTATTTGGCGATGTACTCATATTGAATCCAGTATTATGCTGGTTTCAACTAGAATTTGTAAATAACTTATATATATATATATATATATATATATATATATATATATATATATATATTATATATATATATATATATAATTATATATATATATATATATATATATATATATATATATATATATATATATATATATATATATATATATATATATATATATATATATATATATATATATATATATATATATATATATTAAACTTAGAGCTAAGATTAATATTATTATAAAAATTAATATTAAACTCACCAGTCTTCCGGGTTGAACCGCGTCGATATCCATTTTGCCGAGCTTTCGACATCCTCTCTGATGTCTTCTTCAGGGCTTCCGAGGTCTCAGTCTCCCGAGCCCCCAGACACTACTACACTCACTAGTCACTTCTAGTTCACTCACTAGTTCACTACTACGACTGGGACCAGGGGACGGTTCATTTATACCGTCGATGGTGACGTGGCCTAGGTGGGGGTTAGGGTGGGGATTGGCGCGAGAGTTGGCGCGAACATTTCCGACAGTGGGATTTTGATTCGAAGATGGAGGGGGTGATATTTTGTTTATGAGAGGTCTCCATGTAGAAGGTAACCGTATGGCGTCATCTCTTTTATTAAGGGAATTTGGTCTTTTTTCTATTTCTATGGCTTCTCGGATAATTCTTGGTTTATAAAAGCGGATGGGGGCTATGGTTCTGGAGTTTTCGAAATCAATTTTGTGACCTGTATGAAGATGGTGTTGACCGAGAGCTGAAATTGAATCGGAATTGCGAACAGAAATGGAATGTTCATAAATCCTATTTTGAATTCTACGATTTGTTTGGCCTATATAGGATCGGGGACAGTCTGCACAAGGAATTTCATAAACTCCGTGCTGTTCGTTTGGAATATTGTCTTTGATTGATCGAACAAGAGATGAAAGTTTTTGTTGGGGGGTAAATATTGTTTTTATTCCTCTTGGTTTAAGAATTTTGTCGATTTTGTCAGTGACACCTTTGATGTAAGGAAGAAACGCTTTCGTATGATAAGGGTCTGAGTCTTTGGATTGAGATTGAGTGGGAGATTGATGTCTGTGGATGCTCCTATTGATGTGATTTTCGCGGTAGCCATTTTGGATGAGGGCTTGTTTTAAACAAGAAAGCTCAGCGGATCTACTTGCATCATCGGAAAGGCGTATTGATCTGGATACAAGAGTATTAATGACTGAATTAATTTGTGAAGGTGCGTGGTGAGAGTTGGCATGCAAGTAACGATTGGTATGTGTGGGTTTTCGATAGACAGAGTAATGAAAACCTTGGGATTGGTGTTTCTTTATGAAAACATCGAGAAACGGTAGGGATGAATCAGTTTCTACCTCCATCGTGAACTGGATACTAGGATGTATACCATTCAGATGGGTTTGGAAAGACACCAAAGCATCCCTGCCATGGAGCCAAATGACGAATGTATCGTCAACATATCGTAGCCAACATGTGGGTTTGAGCATTGATGTGGATAGTGCTCGGGTCTCGAAGTCTTCCATAAAGATATTGGCAATCACTGGAGATAGAGGGGAGCCCATTGGGGCACCATTTACTTGTCTGTAGAATTGATTTTGGAAGATGAAATAGGTGTTGGACATACAATGTTTAATGAGAGATAAGTGGTCTTGTTGGATACTGTACTTAGTTTTCAGAATGTTTAGAGTTTCATCTATAGGAATGTTTGTAAAAAGTGAGACAATATCGAAACTTACTAGAATGTCTGACGGTGATATAGGGTATTGTTTAAGAAGTTCGATGAAATGAAAAGAGTTTTTGACGAAGGATGAAGCATTTTCGGCGAAAGCTTGTAGAGTTTTGGCCAAATACTTGGCCAATGGTTGTGTAGGGCAGTTGTATGCACTGACAATGGGACGTAGAGGAATATCGGGTTTGTGAATTTTGGGGAGGCCATATATTCGAGGTGTTCTTGAAGACTTTTCACGAGGAATTAGAGATTTTTTGATGTCAACAGGAAGAGAGGTTTTATTGATAATGGCTTTTGTTGTTTTCTCCAGATAGGTTGTTGGATTATTAGGAATTGGTTTGTAGTCTGGAGTGCTAACGAGATTTGAAAGTTTATTGATGTAAGAAGAAGTGTTTAGGATGACGGTGGCGTTTCCTTTATCGGCGGGAAGAATGACTAGATCTGGATTTGACCGAAGTTCTTTCAGGGCTTTTTTCTCGGATTGGCTAATGTTCTGAGCAGGAGGCTTTGAGTTTCTAAGAACTCTAGAGATGTCTTGTCTGGTTATTTCAGCATCTTCGGAAGATAAACTGGAGATGGCTTCTTCAGTTTGACAGATGATTGTCTCAATTGGAATGTGACTTGGAGTAACAGAGTAATTGAAACCTTTTGCTAAAGCTTGAGTGGCAATGGCAGAAATAGGGGTATCAGAAAAGTTATGAACCACTGTAGTGGGTTCCAGCGTTGAGGTTTTTGGAATTTGTTCGGAAATGAGATGCAATAATTTGCGCTTCTGAGTTTCACTCTTAGATTCGAAAGTGTTTAGGGCTGATTGTGTATTGATACGGTCGAAACTGTCCCATAATATAGGATGTACATTGAAAGAATGAATAGAAGACCAGATATTGAAAATATTTCTATTTGTGACATCTAGTTTTCGTCTAGTGGAATGAATAGCTTCACGGAGAAGAGCAAAACTGGTTTTCCTAAGAATTTGGGAGATAGAAGAAGAAGAAGTGTGGTGTTTAAGTTTCAGAAATTTGGGAATGACTTTATGGTCTCGGCAGGCTTTAAGGAAAGTTAAATCACAAAGAAGACGATTTTTACGTAGTAGTAGGTTACTATATGATTTAGTGAGCTGGTAAAATTCCTCCCCGTAGAGGCGAATAAAATGTTCGGAAAGATTTCCGCGGTTAGTACAATTAAACTTAGAGCTAAGATTAATATTATTATAAAAATTAATATTAAACTCACCAGTCTTCCGGGTTGAACCGCGTCGATATCCATTTTGCCGAGCTTTCGACATCCTCTCTGATGTCTTCTTCAGGGCTTCCGAGGTCTCAGTCTCCCGAGCCCCCAGACACTACTACACTCACTAGTCACTTCTAGTTCACTCACTAGTTCACTACTACGACTGGGACCAGGGGACGGTTCATTTATACCGTCGATGGTGACGTGGCCTAGGTGGGGGTTAGGGTGGGGATTGGCGCGAGAGTTGGCGCGAACATTTCCGACAGTGGGATTTTGATTCGAAGATGGAGGGGGTGATATTTTGTTTATGAGAGGTCTCCATGTAGAAGGTAACCGTATGGCGTCATCTCTTTTATTAAGGGAATTTGGTCTTTTTTCTATTTCTATGGCTTCTCGGATAATTCTTGGTTTATAAAAGCGGATGGGGGCTATGGTTCTGGAGTTTTCGAAATCAGAAACCAGAACCATAGCCCCCATCCGCTTTTATAAACCAAGAATTATCCGAGAAGCCATAGAAATAGAAAAAAGACCAAATTCCCTTAATAAAAGAGATGACGCCATACGGTTACCTTCTACATGGAGACCTCTCATAAACAAAATATCACCCCCTCCATCTTCGAATCAAAATCCCACTGTCGGAAATGTTCGCGCCAACTCTCGCGCCAATCCCCACCCTAACCCCCACCTAGGCCACGTCACCATCGACGGTATAAATGAACCGTCCCCTGGTCCCAGTCGTAGTAGTGAACTAGTGAGTGAACTAGAAGTGACTAGTGAGTGTAGTAGTGTCTGGGGGCTCGGGAGACTGAGACCTCGGAAGCCCTGAAGAAGACATCAGAGAGGATGTCGAAAGCTCGGCAAAATGGATATCGACGCGGTTCAACCCGGAAGACTGGTGAGTTTAATATTAATTTTTATAATAATATTAATCTTAGCTCTAAGTTTAATTGTACTAACCGCGGAAATCTTTCCGAACATATATATATATATATATATATATATATATATATATATATATATATATTAGATAAAAGAAACATTTGTCAGGATACCATATCATAATGTTATATGGCTTTATTTTTTTTTAATAATCAAATCCATTGTCATCGTCGCTGGAATCATTTAAATCAATTCTTAACTCTTCACTAAATTCATATAAGCCACGTTCATTTTCCAAAGGCTAATTTTTAACCTGGATTACATGTTCATATATTTTCTTTTAGCTTTATACAGTCACTTTGGTAAATTACTGTTTTACCAACACTTTTGAAGCTTCTAAAGTAAAATTAACAGTGTTTTGCAATAAGTCGATTTTCATTCCTCTACCGCATACGAAACGTTTTATGGTTTCAAAATTTCAAAGTGGTGTAGTATTCATAATATCCACCACCCATTGAAAATTCTGACTACATCTTACCTGATACTCATTATACTACATATCTGTATGTTTGGTTACCTACCAGTCAAGAGAAAGATCGTTATAACCTCATTCCTTTGTACACGTGTACTGAATGAGCGGTACCTTATCTATGCTCCAATTTCAAGCAATATTTTTTATCGAAGTAGTGAATTTATTTGTTGGAAAAAACTTTTTTGAGAAAGAAAGTATTATTTTTTTATTATATAAATATTTTTCTACATCGAACTTCACATTATTATCTAGCATTATGATGTCAGTTATTATCAAACCAAATATAATTTCGTATGCATTCCGTCTACGTTGGTATAAATCGGTAAAATCCATAAATGGTTTCGAATGTATTCAACCTCTTTCTCAATTTCGTCTTTGGTGATTGGTGGTCCTTTTCTTCATCTTGGTTCAATGACCTCAATTTTCTCATCGTCTTCGAATAGCTGTTTTATGTATTCTTCCCATCTGTTTATTTTATCTGTACATTACGTTATTATCTTGTTATTTTTATCCATGATATTTCCGATACCCTTCTTCTTATTTATGCCAGCTGTCTCTTTGATTTTCCGGTGTATGTTAAAACTGTCATTTTGTTTATCTAACTTTTTTATTTCTTCACATTTTTCTGATAGCCACAGTTCCTTAGCTTCTTTGATTTTCTGTTTGATTATTTTTTTAATTTTTTTGTACTGTTGTTCGTTTTTATTCTTGTGTGCCCCTCTTTTCGTCATCAGTTCTTTTATTTTTTGTGTGATCCATTGTTTATTTTTAGATGATGTGGCATCTTGAAGTTTTAGTTTTGTGATATTTCTCAAGATCTCCCCTACTTTTTTCCATTTATCTGTTGTTGTCAATTGCTTTTGCCTTTTTTCTTCCTGAACTTCTTTGTGCACTTGTTCTTTGATTTGTTGGTATATATCAGTTTCTTTTAGTTTTCTCAGATTGATTCTCGATGTTTTGGAAGTTGTTTTTAACTTTTTTAACTTGAGTTTCATGTTTGATAGAACTAGATTGTGGTCACTTGTTATATCTGCTCCTGGATATGCTCTAGCCGATATTATGGCATTTCGGAATCTTTGATTTATTATTATGTAATCTATTTGGTTTCTTATGATAATTTCACCATCATCTCTACATGCTTTCCATGTATTTATTCTTCGATTTGGTAGTTTATACCACGTGTTTTTGATAATGAGTTCATTATCTTTGCAAAACTGAACTAGTATTTCACCACTTTCATTACGTGTTCCCAGTCAGTGTTCTCCTACTACTTCTTCATCTCTTCCTTTCCCTATCTTTGAGTTAAAGTCACCTAAAATCAAATTTTCTTCTTGTTATTTAGTTTCATTGAATGTTTTGTTTAAGTCATTGTAGAAGCTGTTTACTTCTTTCTCTGTGCTATCAGATGTTGGTGCATACACTACAATGATGTTTATGTTGCACGGTATAGCGTTTAATTTCAATAGTATCATTATGTCCCTATTATGCCCAAAAACAAATAAATTACATTAGGAACCTACTAATAAATTACAAACTTACAAAATTACAAAAAAAATTACAAAATTACAATTTTTGGTTTAAAAGAAAAACAATATTTTAACTATAATATAAAAAAAGTCTGTTTTTACATGCTTTGGTAGAGGGAGCAGAGACAATGTTTTCACTAAGGTTATTCCAGCTCTCAAAAATTCTATTTGGTAAAAATCTTGATTTACGCTACGCACTTAATGGAGATTTTTAAAATTGAATTTTAGTATTTTAAATGTGGTAAGTAAGTCTCCACGTTGTCGACGAAGTTCACAAAAGAAGTTAGGTTAGCCATACCAAGTCTTCCTGCTTAAGAAGGTGTTCTCGGTCCCAAAGGAATGCTAGTGGCTTTTTTTGAACGTTTTACAATAAAGTTTTGTCTCGTACCTAATCAGGATAGGTACCACATGATCCAGCGTATTCAAGAATGAATCTTGGATAAAGAGTGTAAAGCCTACAGAATAACTGCATTGAAACTCTCGAAAAACACCTCCTAATAAAATATAGTCTAGTTTGCACGTTTACAAATGGAAGTAATATAGTCGGATCAAGTTAGGCTGCTGTTTACGAGAACACAGAACCTAATGGTGGTCCGTTAACAAAGTACGGCACACGTGGGTTATTTTTGGAGCAGCACAAGTTTATTTGGAGAGTTAGCTGGTTTATGATTGTATTGGCATACATTGTTGTGTCATCAGCAGAGAGCGATATTTTACTTGAAACATAATAAGAAACATCGCTGGTATAAACAGTAAAAAGAAGAGGTCCAAGGACAGAGCCCTGAGGAACTCTACTTTCCATTAACTTGTCTTGTGAGAAAGATTTGCCAAGTCTACCTTTGTAATGTCGATCTGTCAGGAAATCATCTATCCAATGATATAAAGTACCGCGAACTCCGAAATATACTAGTTTATGTAGAAGTCTGCGCTTAAGTACACGATCAAAGGCTTTAGGGAAATCTACATAAACAACGTCGACCACTTGCGAACTGTTAAGAGATGCCGTCCAGTCGTTAATACAATGTAGGATATTGATAGGACGTGGTAGAGCGACCAGAGAAAAATCCGTGTTGTTGTGTTGAAATCACATGTTACTAGAGAAGAAATTTGGTCATCTCCTTGGAAATATTGTCTTCCATGACTTTGCCAACTACTTCTTCTAGTTAGGGTGGATGTCCGTTCCGAACGTTGGCGAACATTCTGGCTATGATGACTTTGTTGGTTGCTATACGTTTATTTACTTCCCAATATACAATATACAACAATGTTACAATATGATAGTTCAACATAATACAATTACAAATTAATTCTAAGTTAAATATTTTGTACAAACAAATAGTTGTTAGCAAATAAACAGAGAAGAAATTCCCTGATGAACCAGAGGTTGTGCTCAGGGATTACACTCATTTACACTATTCAATATTTTTGTTCTACAGTACCATTAGGTTGATAATACAAAAAAAATTGTTACAAAGTGTACTGTATAGTATTAGTTATATGATGATTTTAATTAAAAGAAGATCGCATTCAAAATTTCAGATCCACTGTTCTTGAGAAATTTTGTAAAAATGGATTTAATCATGTTAAATGAGTTGATTTTTCTTATGTAAGTTTTATACATCTCGGGTAAATAATAAAATATTCTAGGAATGAAGTAAGAGAAATTGTGTTTTCCAATTGATTTATAAGTACTAGTAATTTGGACATAGTCATGAACTTATCTTCTAGTGCTGTAAGTATGATCTATTGATTTTAAAACATGTTTGTTTTTGTATGTAAGCCAAATAATGTTTAACAAATATAACTGTCTAATATTAAAAATATCTGCTTTTTGATAAAGAAGTTCTGAAGAATATAAGCGAGATTTTTTTAGCATTATTTTCAAAAACCTCCTTTGTAATATTTCAAGTTTATTTAAATGAGAAGCATATGTTCCAAACCATGCTAAAATGGCATATCTAAGACGTGACTCTATCAAAGAATAGTATATTATCTTTAAGTAAGACAAATTAAGAATATTGCTGAGATATCTAAATTCGTATAATAACATTCTTAGAGTTTTACATACCATATCAATATGTACATCCCACTTCAAGTGACAATCAATATAAAATCCTAAATATTTTATGTATTTTTTCCTATTTATTTTAATGAACGCGTTATTATAGCTTAGATTTAATTCCAAAAAGTCGGGTAAATTGTTTTTGTATATTGAAAATGGTATGAAATAAGTTTTATCAGTATTAACTGTCAGTAATTTCCTATTTAGCCATTCAAGAACCTTTATAGTTTCTGTTTCTGCTAAAGTTTTAAGTTTTTCCCAAGAATCGCTAGTGTAAAGTATGACAGTATCGTCAGCAAAACAAATAATCTTTCCATTTATTTTCATTGATGCTAGATCATTTATATATATTGAAAACAGTAAAGGACCTAAAACAGTACCTTGCGGCACACCATACTCAATGATTTTTTCAGCACTTACTTTGTTATTAATGTTGACAGCTTGCGATCTATTTTTTAAATAACTTTGAAATAGTAAGTACGGTATGCCCCTTATTCCCAGATCATCCAAAGCACTTAACAACTGCTGATGACTAACAGTGTCAAATGCCTTAGCTAGATCCAAAAATATCGCTAAAGTAGGAGAGCCATTTTCCAGCATCTTATATAAATAATCAGTAGCGGACGTTATAGCATCTGAAGTGGAATATCCCTTCTTAAAACCAAATTGGTTTGGAGACAGCAGGTTAAACTTTGTAAGATATTGATTTACTCGTTCTGCTAAGGCCTTTTCAAAAATTTTTGCTAGGCTGGTAATAAGTGATATAGGACGATAATTTTGCACCAATTTTGTATCATCTTTTTTAAATATAGGTATAATTACAGCTTTTTTAAAAAGGTCAGGACATATACCATTTAGGGAATGAATAATACTCTGAACTTCTGATTTCGTTACGGGTTTTAGAAAAAACGTCCTATGACATGCATTTTTTGGAGGATCAGGAGAAGATGATATTTTAATACTTTTAGCAAGCGTGCACCCTACATTACAAAAATAATCATTAAAAATATTGCTAATATTTTGACTATCAGTGATTACCTCATTATTTTGATTTAAAATGGAATTAATTTCACTTTTTGTACTATTATTATCCAATTTTTTAATAGTATTCCACAGACCTTTAGAACTATTTTTATATTTTGTAATTTCCGTGCGAAAATAATTTTTTTTTGCCTCAATGATTAGCTTATTTAATTTATTTTTGTAAATTGTGTATTCTTTTTTTAATGTTAGGTCTTCTGGGTTGTTCATAAAATGTCTGTAAAGTTGATTTTTTTTATTAACCGATTTTACTAAGCCGTCTGTCATCCAGATATTTCCCTTAACTTCACTTTTTTTTTCTTTATTTCTTTGGTATTTTTATTGATTAATGAAATGAGGGTGTCGGTAAAATTATTAAGGAAAGCATTAGGGTTATTCTTGAATAACCTATTGACATTGATATTATTGATATTATTGATATTATTCTTGAATAACTCTCTCTATAAAATTGAATGCAAAACTTAGTTTTGCATTCAATTTTATTTTTTTCAAAAGAAAAACTTACAAATGTTGCTTTATGATCAGTCACGGAAAGATCCAGAACAGCTGGTAAAGTATTATTATTAATACAAAACTTACTTTTTACAAAAATATGGTCTATACAACTACGAGAATCGCCCTGAACTCTAGTATTTTTATTTATTAATGATAAAAAATTATGTTCACTCAATTAGACTTAGATACTCAGAAGAATCTGGTGCTATATTTTTGATATTAATATTAATATCACCCAATAAAACATGATATTTACAAACATAATTTTTAGTGCTCTCTAAATATTTATCTAGACCAATACAAAAATGCTCTTCATCTGCCGATGGTGGTCTATAAATTAATGTTAATATTGTATTTTGATTATATTTACCTAATATAGTTATTTCTAGTACCTTACATATACTAATGTTTACAACCTTCCACGTAAATCTTAAATTCTTTTTTATGTATACAACGACACCATCATTTTGATTTATATCTCCTTCATTATATAAAATGTTATAATTATCTATTTGAAATAAAGATTTATCAGGAATAATCCAAGTTTCCGTTAGACATATACAGTCAAAATCAAGTGTCATCTGTTGTATATTTAACCGTAACTGATCTAGATTTTTATTAAGGCTTCTAATATTTTGGTGTAAAATGGTAAAATTTTCATTATTTTTACCTGTATAAAAATCCGCAGTTAACTTATTAAAATCTTCTATATTTTTAGGTTTATGAGTAATTACGGGAATGTAGTCTACATCACGAATGTATGGATCCATACTATAACAACAACTAAAAAAATTGATAATGAAATACCGTAAAAGCTGTGTTGAGGTCTTTGTATACCATGCTCTCAGAATAGCAAGATAGGATATTCTTCTTCTTCCTGAAGTACTTTTTTCTTCAATTTTACCTTGCAAAATGCATTTTTCTTCCTCAAGTGCCATCTTCGCGACAGAGATCGGCAATCATCATAGCTATTCGGACTTTTGAGACGGCTGCTCTGAAAAGTTCATTTGATGTATATGCGTACCACTCTCTCAGGTTGCGCAGCCATGACATTCTACGCCTCTCTATACTTCTCTTTCCTTGGATCTTTCCCTGCATAGTCAGTTGGAGTATTTGTGTATTTCTTTCCATGTGTAATATGTCCGACATATTCCAATTTTCTTGTTTTAATTATATTTAAAATTTTTATTTCTTTATTCATCCTTCTCAGAACATATTTGTTTGTGACGTGTTCTGTCGACGATATTTTTAGAATTCTTTTATACACATACAAAATGCATTGTAGTTTAGTATGAAAGTAGTTTATATTTGCCGTTTAACTACTGGAAGCAAGCTAATCGGACGATAATTGTTGGGGCGAGTTTTTTTTTTAAATAGGGGTAACGGATGCTAATTTTTAACCAGGAGGTAAGGAATTCTGGATAAAAGAAGTTTGCATAATTAACCTTAAGGGTAATGCAAGCGTTTATTAGTTATAAAAAAAATTAGAGACAATTTTAGACAGGAAAATAGTCTTAGTTAAGTATATTGGGCTACTCCGGTCCTTCTAAAATGAAGCAAAGGCTTACCGATACTCCCATACCACCAACTTATTATTCAACTTTCAGTTCAATCTATGGCCCATTAATTTTTAGGGTTATTGTTTTGTGATTAATACACCAAGACGATTCCAAACTTCGTGCCGCTATTGGTTTCCTCCGAAAAGTAATTAACTTCAAATATTTATTTTCTCAAGTTTTTCCATCAACTGGGAATTGCACTGCGACAATGCGATGTCCCTTTTTAATAACGATTGGTTTTTTTTCTTTATTTAAATTACTTTTTTGCTATTTTTGAGCGATAATACATATTTCAATTGGTTTTTCTCGACTATATGTATAAATGTTTTTAACTGCTTATTATTTTGCATTTCTTTATTTTTATCTATTTATTGCTTTTGTTTAATTGTTTTATTACTTCTATTACCTGGACATCCTTAAAAAATATGTTTCTTTGATCTCACATTTTTATTATCACGTTTTTCGTTAAGTTTGTGCAATGTGCATAATAGTATCGCATATGTTGAATTTCTCCAAAATAAAAAAAGACCTAGATATCCTATTTTAAGCACGTGCCTTCTAGCGGATATGGGTAATAACACATTGGTTGTCATAGTTGTCCTTACTGTAGACTAAAGACGCTGGACTGCATGCATGCACTCTGTCATTTAGGCCTAAATCTCCAAAAACCTTTTCAGTTCACGAAAAAACTTCTTTCTAATCAAACAAAGCCTCTTTTTGTATTTCCAGAACCATTATATCAACATTACAACTTAGAAAGCTCAGGATTTAGTATAAAATTGGTAGATGCACTTAAAATAAGGAAGTTACAAATTACTTGCATTCAAGATACAAAGTGGAAAGAATTAGGCGAAGAATACAAAGAATGATTTGTAGGTAAAAGTAACACTAGAAATTGGTATCACTGCTAATAAAAAAATAAAAGAGAGGTTCTGTGGTAAGCGCTCGATAAGAAAGGAATTTTTATCAGATTGTAAATATTGTGGGAGCTATGTATGACGGATTAATATCTAATGTTGTGTGTGTGTTTTGTTTTATGGCACTGGAACTAAGCCAATTAGCCAGAACAAATGTGTGAAGGTTATAAGGAAAATGCTTCAGTTAAGTATTAATTTTCACTTAATGCGTATCTAATATTATCTTATATTTAATGAACAACACATATTATTATACATAATACTCAATATTATATTATTGATTATCCTTATAATGTAACTGTTTTTTTTTTTAACTATATTGTTTGGTTTTTGATTTATTTATTTTTTTTTTTTTTTGCCGCTAATTTGCCGAAAGGTCGTCTCGGCGGGGTTTTATAACACGGGGGAGGGGACCCCTGGAATGGATACGAAAGAGTGGGATTTATGTTAGTGTGCTTATAATTTAAATTTACATTTAACTGTATGTACATAAATAACCTCATATACTCGTATATCTTCAGTTGCAAGTAAGCTCGATAAGTTAAAAGGTGTGTCTATTTTTAATTTATATAGATTACTAAGTAGTGTAGAGATCTCTTGTTGAATAGAAGGGCATTCTAATATAATATGTTCTAAACTACCATGTTTTCCGCATTCGCAATAATCTTCGTTATGGATACCTAAACGGTGTTTATATTCCGGATACATTGCATGGTTACTTCTGATAAATGTTGTTGTTGTTGTTGTGAATGTAGAAGTGCATCAGAGTTTAATTCTTAGTTATTCTCATTAATATAGAGAAACAGAGAAAATAATAGGAAAATTACAGAGCAACGGACATTTTTGTTAATAATTTAGTGTTAGCAGGAAAATCAGAATCGTCTGGGAAGCTCTAAAAATGATGCAAGAGAAACTGAGTCCATAATAAACGATCTTTGAAATATAGCTAATACGACTTAAACATTCTCTCTCACAAACCCTGAAAATCTAAATGAATGCTTCTTTATTGTGAGTACAGCATATATCATTACCTCTTTTGCCACAATATCCTGTTTTCTATCTCCCCAATTCAAAAATCGTCTTGAATTCATTCTTTATAAGACCAGTTGATAAATCTAAACTGATCTAAACAATCAGTTGTATCAAAAGTAAATCTTCCTGTAGTACTCATGAACTATCCATAAGAAATTTTTTAAATCTCCCAAAACATGTGTTGGAAGTTCTTGTCTCATTAATTAATGATTCTTGTTCTGAAGCTATTTTCTTGTGGCATTTTAAATTAATTTATATTTAAATGGGAATAAGCCACAATAAAAGGTTAAAATACGTTTATTGACGTTTCAATTTCCACTTCGGAAATCGTTCTCAAAATACAAACATTAGTAAATTAAACAAATTTTGTTTTTTGTTACTTAGTGAAAAATTCTTCTAATAATTTAATTTTATCTGACTCATCTATATTGACAATTCAGACATACCTTATACATTTTAAAGTAGACGACTTTAAAATGATATTGCCAATATTGTTGAGTTGCGTTCCTGGGACGACTTTACTTATAAGATAGTTCATTCGATTACATGAAATCAACTTTAACTGGAGAATATCCGTCAGAAAAGATCATAACATGTAATTCGTCTTTAAAAAGACAAATACATGCCGTGATGACAGTAAAATTCTCCTGTTAGTGATTCCATAGTAAATTATGAGGGAAAAACCAGGAAAAAAACCTCATAATACTATCTCGACATGGTAAGTATTTGATCGTGCATTTAGTTTACCTTCAATACACACCAAATTCCGATTTTATGTTTGTTATTTAAAAAACATAAATGATGTATTCTCTATATGTTACTGACTTACCAATAGTGGTATTTTTCTTTTAATAACTTCCTCTTTCAATATAGGTAACCAGATCCTACTACATTCTGCCGAGGAATTCGCGACACAATTGGTCTCATTTAGCATAATTAGAGCCGCTTCTTTGATTTTTCTCTTTTTACCATCCGTTTCTTTTAGGACTATATTTGAATCATTCCATTGAACCCTATGTTCATTATCCCATGCGTGTTTACAGATTTGAGATCTATCAAATTCTCTATTTTTAATATAGGATTGATGTTCACTTATTCTAACATTTAATGGTCTTGATGTTTTACCTAAATAAAACTGATCGCATTCACAAGGTATTTTATAAATGCAATTCTTTGTCCTTTCTTGTTCATTGTTAGGTTTGGTTTTGGACAAAATAGATCTTAACGTGTTTGTTGTTTTGAATGTTGTTGAAATGTTAAATTTATTTCCTATCCTTTTAAGCTTTTCCGATAATCCTTTTATGTATGGTATTGTTATTTTCCTCGTATTATTCCTTGCATATGCTGTAGGATCTCGTTCTAAGTTGTTTTGTTCTATTCGATCGATTGTTGAAAATTCCTTATTTATAAACGATAAAGGATAATCATTTTTTAATAAAACAGTTGTTAACAAATGTTTTTCCTCCAAGAACGAATTTTCGTTAGAACAAGTAATTTTGGCTCTATCATATAAGGATTTAATAATTCCCTTTTTAATATTAATATTGTGATTTGATTTGAAATTTAAATATCTGTTGGTGTGTGTTGGTTTTCTATACACCTGAGTCTCGTATCCAGTATCGTTCCTAGAAATTAAAACATCCAGAGAAGGTAATGTGTTATTATATTCCTTTTCCATGGTAAATGTTATTGTCTCTTCTTTATCGTTTATATCATTTAGGAATGTGTACAACAACTCTGATCCATGAGGCCATATTGAATTTGATAGATCTCAAATCTGTAAACACGCATGGGATAATGAACATAGGGTTCAATGGAATGATTCAAATATAGTCCTAAAAGAAACGGATGGTAAAAAGAGAAAAATCAAAGAAGCGGCTCTAATTATGCTAAATGAGACCAATTGTGTCGCGAATTCCTCGGCAGAATGTAGTAGGATCTGGTTACCCATATTGAAAGAGGAAGTTATTAAAAGAAAAATACCACTATTGGTAAGTCAGTAACATATAGAGAATACATCATTTATGTTTTTTAAATAACAAACATAAAATCGGAATTTGGTGTGTATTGAAGGTAAACTAAATGCACGATCAAATACTTACCATGTCGGGATAGTATTATGAGGTTTTTTTCCTGGTTTTTCCCTCATAATTTACTATGGAATCACTAACAGGAGAATTTTACTGTCATCACGGCATGTATTTGTCTTTTTAAAGACGAATTACATGTTATGATCTTTTCTGACGGATATTTTTCAGTTAAAGTTGATTTCATGTAATCGAATGAACTATCTTATAAGTAAAGTCGTCCCAGGAACGCAACTCAACAATATTGGCAATATCATTTTAAAGTCGTCTACTTTAAAATGTATAAGGTATGTCTGAATTGTCAATATAGATGAGTCAGATAAAATTAAATTATTAGAAGAATCTTTCACTAAGTAACAAAAAACAAAATTTGTTTAATTTACTAATGTTTGTATTTTGAGAACGATTTCCGAAGTGGAAATTGAAACGTCAATAAACGTATTTTAACCTTTTATTGTGGCTTATTCCCATTTAAATATAAATTAATTAATGATTCCTTTGAAAAAAGTATATTTCCAGAGTGCCTAAAGACAGCCATTATTATTCCTCTTTATAAGGGTGGTAAAGATATACTGTCTGCAACTATAGACCTATTGCCTTACTAACGGTCTTACCCAAAATTATTGAGAGACTTATAAAATCCCGACTTTTGTTCTTTCTAGTTGAAAACAACATTTTATCACAAAGTCAGTTCGGCTTTTTATCTAATAAATGTACCAGTGATGCTATGTTTTCTGTACTATATGTGGTCTATTAAGCACTAAATAATAATCTTTACACTGACACTTATTTTTTGGCTATGCCAAAGCTTTTGATTGTGTAAATCACAACATTTTTATAAAAAAATTAAATTTCTACGGAATTTGAGGTATTTCTTTAAATTGATTCCAATCTTACTTGAGTAATAGGAAATAACTAGTTAGAGCAAATTATACTGACTCTAGTCACAGAAGCATTGTATGTAGAGTACCACAAGGTTCAGTATTGGGTCCTCTACTTTTCCTTATCTGTATAAATGACATCACTAACTTAAAAGTCGATGGAATTTTTTTTTCTTTTTGCTGATGATATCAGTATTACATGGAGGAACAAAGTCTCATCTTCATCATCTTTGATATATCCTTCCTTTTGGGGTTCTAGTACAGCTACCCAGATGTTATTTTTAAATAAAAAAAGAGCAATACGGTATCTTTTTGGCGACAGTAGAATAACACATTGCAGAAGCTACTTCAAAAATCACGGGATTTTAACTATTTCCTCTTTATATATTTGAGAAACTGTTTGCTTAATTCGATAACACCTACACATTTTTCCAGCAAGACCTAATCATGACTACTTCACCAGAAATTCGACCTTTGATGCGTATTTACCGATCCCGTCCACTCAGTTAGTAAAGAAATCGATATTATATTTGGCAAAAAAAAAATATGCAACCATCTCCCTTTGCAACTTAAATCTACAGTTTTTTCTTTAAGTGATATTGAAGACTTATGTAATTTTATTAAATTTTAAATTGTTATTGTTATTTTTTTGAGTTTTTGTAAGCGTTGTCCATAAAATTATACAATTTTCGCTGACAATAAAGCATGTTTCTATTTTATTCTATATTTAGAATAAAAGCTGGAACTGTGAATACTACTATCTAAAGAAACGGGTCTAAAACTTAGTAGGGCCAAAAAAAGACAGTATTTAAAATGTTAAAAAGAGATGGAGATGTTTGTGGTAGAGTTATGGCCGGGATAGAAGAAGTGAAAGGAGACGAATTGGTTGTGTGACAGAAATATTTTAGTGAAACAGAAAAGATAATTCTGCAAATTGACAAAAAAAAAATAAATAATGGGTCTTATGGTACTAATGGTACTTACAAGTAAATCTTAAGTACAGGCTCGATATTAGTATAAGCAAAGAATCCTGGGTAAACCAGGAAGAAATAAAATTTATCCTTTAATAAAGTTTACTAAATTTTCTGTAGATTTACAAAATTTATTTAATATTTTTAACTATAAACTTTTTATGTGCTATAGTATCGTCTCCGTTCAAGTTTTTCCACTATAGAGTACATGCAAAGAGAGGATTAATTGACCATTTAGTACTACGATAGCATAAAAAATAACTTAAAACTTAGTCGATTACTTGGTGTCAGGATAACATAAAAAAACTAAAATATTGTTGCAATTTTACTGAAAAAAAATACATTTACTAAAATTATCAAATACTTTAACTTTTATAAAGACTTCAATATACCTATCAGTGCCAATATAAGGACCAACTCAGCACTTTTTGTGAGAGCACATCCTGGTATAGGTAATATTGCGATCGTTATGTCAATATCCTTCGAGGAAGTATAGTTATATATAAGCATTCTTATGTCATTATATAAGAGTGTGGACACATCTTTTGCAACTAAAAAGTCGATATGGTTAAAGTTTGTGTAGTTAACTGTGTGGTTTTTGATGACGTTTGGTAATTCTTTGGATAGCTTCACCACATCCTACAAAATAATTATATAATTACTCAGTCTAATAACCATCTTTTTGCCGTAGAAGTAGTAAAAGTATAAAAGCATAAAAGCCAGTTTTATGCTGACAATCTAACTAAATTTTATTTACAACAAAAATCTATTTCGTTTCTAGTAGCACCTTTACTTTTTAAGATAGCTTTAAAAACAAGATAATAATGGCCTTTCATAGAATATAAAAAGAGTAGCTGGTAACTTCTATCGATTTTATATGAGCTAGTTATTTATATTATGTACATACTAAATATATACACATATAAAAAACAAAAAAAAATACATAGTAACACACAGATACTACCACAGTTAACACTCATTACCTGTCATCTTCCTTAATATCGAGTTTTGTGATAGAATATTCAAATCTCCTTGTTTTAAACTGCAAAGCAGTATGAATTTTAGGCTATGTTATTTTAAGAACAAGTCTTTTACAGCTAAATAGACTAACACCAGCTAACGTCAGTGCTAAATCAAGCTCGTAATGGCACCTTCAATTTTTATATTAACAATCTCTCTCCAAATGATCATTCTATATGAAGAGCAACTTAAAAATTCAAGAAACCGACACTACCCATTCCTCCAGTAAGAAAATCTGATAGAAGTTGGGCGCAAACTGACAATGAAAAAGCTACTGTATTTGCAGAATATTTAGAAAAGATATTTACTCCAAATTTAGGTCAAAACCTAAATAATGGTGTAGTTAGCGAATATCTAGGTGCACCCTGCTAACTATCACCTCTAATAAAAGCATTCTCCCTATTCGAGGTTAGCAAAATGATAATACGTACCAACTCTCACAAGTTGCCCCAGGATACGATTTAATCGATGGGAGAATCTTAAAACATCTACCCAGAAAAGCAGTTCTCGTACTTACTAGTATCTATAATAAAAGGCTGTAGTTAAGCCATTTTCCAACCCAGTGAAAATATGTACATACTATAATGATCGAAAAGCCAGGGAAATCGCCTATAGAACCTTCTTCCTATCGTCCGATAAGCTTGTTAGACTTAATGTTCAACATATTTTAAATACTCCTGCTAAATACAATAAGCGAAGCTGTACCACTTACGAGAACATAATACCCGAACATTAGTTTAGTTTCCGTCAAAAGTATCTAACAAACCAGCTGTGTCATAGAATAGTAAATAAAATTAAGAAAAGTTTGGAAGAAAAGAGAAGAAGTCATTAAGAAGAATGATGCGCATACCTTGGGTGGATAGAGTTCGAAACGATGACGTCCTTAAGAGAGCCGGCGTGGAAAGAGAACTCTTTAAATTAATTAAAAAACGCAAGATTGGTTACCTTGGGCACATATTGAGAGGAGCAAAATATGAAATACCTCAGTTAATCCTACAAGGGAAGATCGAAGGTAGGAGAGGAGCCGGCCGCAAACAATTATCCTGGTTAAGAAATATTAAAGAATGGACAGGAATACACAATACAGGCGAGCTGTGTCACGCCGCCAAGAACAGAATTCTAGTAATGAGATAGTCGCCTACGCACTTTGGTGTATGGCATGTGAAGAAGAAGAAGGAAGAAAAGACTATGTGTTCCTCAGTATCTCTCGATATTTGGAAGGTTTTTAATAAAGTCTAGCACAACAATTTGATATATAAATTAAAATCTTTACTGCCTAACGATATGTACAGTTCCCGTCATATAAAACTGGTACACTTTTTTTCCCAATGTAAACCTGTGTTCGGACTTGACACAATGGTTCGTGAATCAATTCGTTGCTGCTATCACAGATAACGGAATTGCACTAAATCTAAATAAAAAAAGAACGTTCAAAAATGTTTAAAGTTTTTATATAGGTATTATTATTATTATCATTAACAACAAAAAACCGTATCTAATAAATTTAATAACCAGACAGAGGGTTGAGTTAATGCCCAAAATGTTTAAAGGATCTTTAAACGTACGTATTGGCACAGGGAACATTGGAATGCATCAACTATAATTTTATAATGTTTCTGTCGCACAGCCCTCCTTTTCGCTGATTTGATACAATATTTTCGTTGAATTCAATTATATAAACATAAACAGATAATTCCATTGGAATCCGCCGACCACAGTCCATCCAATCAGAAGGTATAAATAGGCCTGAACTTGTTTATAATAAATTAATAATAAGTTAAGCATTTAAGAAGTTAATGGTTAATTGTATTTAGAGCGTTTATTTATAGTTCGGAAACAAGTATATTGTATTGTATTTTTGAAAATAAAGTTTTTAAAAACGAAGTTTCCACGAAAATAAATTTAATTACTGGCAACGTTGCCCTAGAAATTGGAATAATATATGTGACAAGATCAACTTACACAACTTGAAAAACACGATTTTCGGTTATAAGAGTTGTAATAGTTTTTTATGACGCGAACGGTACCTTATTCTGAAGTCCTATATTAACGAAATTCCGCTATTATTGATTCCTCAATCTATTACTATATCCAATTGGAGTTCCTTAGGGAAGTGCCCGATCCCTTCCTGTACCTAATCTTTACTGCTGACATACCTACTACAGATGACGTCACCAAGGCGACTTTTGCCGATGATATAGCCGTTTTAGTTTCAAACACAGACCCAGACATAGCACCTGAAAAGCTGCAAAATTACTTGCTTACTACTAAAACCAATATGGAACTTACAGCGTAGAAGTCTGCACAAAACCTTTGCAGACCTTCCAATAAAAAGCACTGCGTATGATAGCTAACGCCCCTGGGTATGTAGCAATGCAACCATCCACAATGACCTAAGAGCACCAACCGTAAAACATGTCATATCACTTAACGCCAACAAGGCGAAAATTGTCAACTCACCACAACCAAATTGTCTGTGAATTATATCAGCTATCAATCAAGGAACGACTATTGAAGAGAACTTGGTCAGAAGACCCTTGGTGGATGGTACCCAGATTAAGTCAATATTGTCATTACATTTACTAATTACTCAATTTATTGTTTATGAGTAGATTGTAAATATGCATTTAATAATAAAAAAAATTATTTAAGTATATATTAATTGTTTTATTCTTTAGTTATAAAGATGCGAAAAAACCATAAATCTGCTGCTAGTTTCCAAGAAAAAAAGGGGAGCTGATGTTACTGTATCGTAAACATTCTACAAAGCATATATTCGTTCCATATTGGACTATGGCTGTACATTATATGGGGCAACACCTAAAACGAATCTAATAACTAACTAACTAAAGCTTTAAAAATTTGTATGGGTCTAATGATGTCATCGCCCAACCAAGCAGTCCTTGCAGAAATACAAGAACCTCCGTTAAATATACGTAGACAGTATTTAGCTGAAAAACAAATAATTAAATACAGGACATTTAATACGAATATGATTAAAAAAAATAGCTTTTATTAATACTTGTAACCTTACAATACCTTATTGAAGAATAAAAAACTCCCCTCCCTTGTCAGAAGGCTTTATTATTACCAATCAATATGACATTTTTATATTCAATAGTCCCAAATATCCAATATATAAATATCGTTATCAAAGTATCATATTTCGGCCAACTATTATAATATACCCTACACATACACTCTCTATTTACAGTGCTGAGAGCACTAAATCCAGTTCAAACGGTTTCTATTATGTCAGATACAAAGTCCGTTTTGCAAGCAACTGAAGGATTTTCAATAAATATTTATAATCAAGAATGAATTTGTGAAATAAAAAAAACTTTTTATACCAAGTAAATCAACAAAATAAAAAAAGAATTCTCATATGTTTAAAAGGTCACAACGGGATTATAAGTAATGAAAGGGTGGATTGTGAAGTAAAAGAAGCTTGTAAATTTGTAGAAGTTTTTTCTTATACCGACTTAACTACTAAACTAAAAAAAGGTATTAAAATCAGATGGTCAGAATCTACAGTAATTTTAGCAAGACATCGAAAAATTTTTATGTCCAGCTTTACCCACAGATTCCAAATAGAATACCGGACATAACTTTTGATTATATAAAAAGATATATTTTAATAGTAACATGCTTAAAATTGAATCATGGCCGTTTTCCGGCGCACCTTCATAAATTAGGGATACTAAACTCCCCGGTATGTGACTTTGACAACATGTCCATAGGTGATATTAACCACATATTTCTGGAGTGTAAAAAAAATGATACGGCTATCTCTAGACTATATAATTCTCTAATAGAATATAACACTCCTCTTCCTCTCAACATTGGTTCCCTGTTATGAAGCCATAATAAATTACGTTAAAGAAGCTAAAATCGATATTTAACCTATGTCTAAGGCTATGTCTAAGGCCTAATAGACTATGTCTAAGGCCATCCCTTTCCTCTACACAGACACACATTCTTTAGTTGTTAGATTTTTTTTCTGAGGGTTAGAGTTAGAATTTTTGACTGGAAATTGTTTAATTGTGTTTTATCTTAAGGAGACCTAGTTTGCTATATTTGCTATATTCTTCATAGTTTTTTTTATCGGTAATTAATTTTCTTATTTTCTTTGGATAATTATTTTCCTTTAGCCTACATTTCAGCACAGGAGTGTTTTCCGATGATGGTTGCTGGATATTGTGCACAAACACTTCAACCTACTTATCTAGCTGCTCTGAGTTTTGTCTCGGCACTGTCTGATTAATTTTCTCTTCAAAACATAGTTTGTTAGTTACGTTAATGTAAATGTTAGCTAACTTTCCCAACCCATTAGTTTATTAGTTACCGTTGAAATAGACTTGAAATGAAAAAGTTTATAGAGGCAGCCAATACGAAAAATGGATGAAAGATAAATCGCACAATAAACAAATAAATACATGACGTTAGGCAAATAGGCTTAATTAGTTAAGCGCTTTTAATATAAAAATCATAGTAATAGTTTAATAAATAATATACTTGCCTCATATGCTGCTAAAAAATCATTTTTAGCATAGTAGAGCGCTACAGGGGTTGTTACAGCAGACAGATTAAATTTAGGAGGATTTGGGCGTCCGTAAATTTTCACATTTTTTTCTTTACCATAATCATACCTAGTGAAATTATCTAAAACAATAAATAAAAATATATGCGTCGTCCTAACACTTGCTCCTACGACCTAATAATTAAAAAATGAAATGATTGATGAAAGAAATATTAATAAATCAGTATATTCAATTCATTATATTATTGGTAAACTCTATCAAGTTTAACATTTTTTCTACTAGAAGTCTTTAATATTTTCTTCTCTACAGTTGCTTAATATACCATTTACTGAAAATGGAACATTGAGCTTTATAAAGGTATAAAATAGAGGTATAAATCTATTGAACATTGCACTTAAGCTCACCACAAGAGTACTAATCAACAAAATCAATAAACTAACAATTTTATCACATGAACATATGAACAACAAGGATTCAGATCCACTATTTATAAAATTAATGTTAAAATTGTATAAAACCATAAACATATCTTTAACAATTAGACCTATTGCAAATCATTAGCATTTTTTGAAACGTCACTGCTTCATTAGGTAAGGCATAACTGTTACAAAAATTCTCGCTACTGCATTTAAAGCCAGAAATATTTATGAAGGTCATAATAAAATTATGTTGATTTGTTTCTTCGAAGATTAAAATTAAAATGATTGTAAAATCTCACCGACAAGTCATCATTACTATATATTTAGTCATTTTTTTTATAAAACCAATTTAGATATTTGTAATATGAATAAAATACATACCTGAATGACTGATTTGAGCAATATGGTAAGCCATCTGTGCAGATGCTCCAGCAGGAAAATTGCTTACTAAAACAGGTAACATAGTCTGAAAAAAAGTAATATTTTAGTATATACAGTATTGCCCAAAATAAACAGTACTGAAACTGAAACATAGATGTCTCTTTGTCATATGTCATCGTCTTGTCTCGCTGTCATATTTAAATTAACTAGTATAGACCTGTCAATTAATCCTTAAACAATTAATTATTAAGGCCTAATTGTTAAAAATTGTGTTAATTACAGATGAGAAAGTGTTTCTAGTGGAGCATTATTTTCGCTCATGCGGAATCGGCCGACGTAATACTGCAAGTCTGCAATACGTGTGTGAACAATTCACACAATGGTTTAATAAACATTCTCCAAGTAATGCTGTAATTTTGAAGGTTGTTTAAAAGTTGAGAAATACGGGTAATGTATTGTGCCAATGAAAAGTGCAAACTTCCTTGCAAAGAATCATGAAGGAGCTGAGTGAATTTTCGTATGTGATTCAGGTACATCAACAATTACATCCCAGGGATTATCACAGTAGAGTGGAATATTGTGCCAGAATTCTTGCATTACAGTATGAAAATCCTGAATTTTTGAACAATGAACGGTTTTCAGACGAAGCACATTTTTCTTTGTGCCTTGTAAATCGTCGCACGAATCGATTTCTGGGCTTTGCTAGACCAGATGAAGTTCAAGAAGTTCCTTTACGTATTGCAAAAGTGTCTGGTGTGCAGTTTCGGGACACGAAATCATTGATCCATACATTATCAAAGAAAATGGTAGGCAAGTCACACTTAATCAACAGAGGTACATACTCGTACAAAATTTATCGCTTATTTATAACGCTTTATCCCTAATCTACGTCAATTTTTTCGTGCACGTAATTTAGCATTTCGAGGCCAATTTTTCCAGCTGGATGGGACAACTTTCCATACTGCTGTCGCAGTTCGTCAATTTCTTCAGGAACATTTTTTAAACAAATTAATTTTACGATTTACTGACTTCCCCTATCCTGCACATTCTCCAGACTTAACATCTCCAGACGCATACATTTGGGGCATGGCTAAAACTGACGTTTTTACCATCGGGCACCACAAACCATCAATGAGCTAAAGAATGCCGTTAGAGCCTTCTTCGTGGACTTGAGACAACCTTTATTCCATAAAATTACGAGAAATCTGAAATATCGGTATAAAGTTTGTCTTGAGAGAGGAGGAGCTCATTTAGAACATGTTATAAAGTGTCAATAATATGTATTCTTTAAAACAATAAAATAATTCAGTACTGTTTATTTTGGACTTTATTGTATTTCGAAATAGATGCAACTGTGAATATATTTCATTCCATAACGAAAGATGAAACAAATAATTAAATGTAACTGGTATATTTATATTTTGCCTTTGCCTCAGTTTATGGATTTCTATAGAAATGTTAACATGCTTGTAAAATCTTGTTGCATATCATCAAATACAGATTAAAAACCTATCTATATTACCAAATACCTCAGGAACAAGCGGGGTTTGTAAAGAATAAAGGAATAAAGGTACAAAGTTGGTCTGAAAATCAATAAGGCTAAGACAAAAATATTGATGGTCGACAAATTCCACACTATTTAACTGACTTACATAATACAGGAATACCAGATAGTATACAATTTTCCCTATCTCGGGTTTAGTATAACTAACGATGGTAACTGTGAAGCAGAAGTTCGGAAACGTATTGGTATGACGCAAAAGTATCAAGATGAGACTGGTGAATGCCCTTGTGTTCTTAATATTTAAAATTCTATACAGGCCAGAGACTTGGACCCTTCGCAGAACGCGATAGCCAAAAAATTGATGCCTTTGATGTGGTGCTGGAGAAGAATGCTGCGCATACCTTGGACTGCTCATAGGACAAATGTTTCCATTATAAAGCAACTCGAGGTTAAATAAAGTCTGTCCACAATATGTCTGCAACATATTCTGCAATTTTTCGGTCACGTGAACCGCAGAGGTGACAATAGTTTGGAGAAATTAATTATTTTTGGAAACGTTCCGGGAAGAAGATCAAGAGAACGATCGCCAACTAGATCGCCATTCTACGAAGCTTTTAGAGCAGCTGAAGATAAAGACCAATCGACAAAAATTGTTAAGAATATTGGAAGAAATCACAATCCTCAGAAATGGGAAAACGACAAGAGAGAGATATAAATGTTAGAGTAAGTAACTGCCACTGGAATTAACAAAATAATCTTTTACATATTCAGCTTATCATGAAAGGTAGAATAGAGGGTTGCAGAGGAATTAAAATGAAGCAGATGAATATAAGATGGATGAAGCTCAAGAATACTTGCCGTACAACTATTCCTATTAGCTAAATACCGTGAAAAACTCGCCAAAATAGTTACTAGCCTGAGGCGGACCTAATATGGCACCGAAAGAAGACAAAGGTGTATTATTTATTTGTTTAAATAATTGCAAGCATCTTACTTTATTTAGCTGATCCTTATCATATCCATATATTAAAAATACCAAATGAGTAGCCAATTGCTGGAGGGGAGATCCATCGGAAACTATCCACGAGAGTATCTTAGCCATAAAATGGTTGTACCCTAGTATCTCCTGGATATTGAATTTGTTTAAAATTTCCTAAAAATTAAATAAATAAACAAAAAAATACTGAGTTTGTCAACTCCCGTACGAAAGTGCAAATGTAAAAAAATCCTACTTCGAGTAGGGACATATGGTTTCCAGTTAGTGATTCCATTACATCGGCATTTGGCTGTATATTTCAATACTTTTCATTATGTTTTCTTCAATGTATACCGAATAACTAATACGTTATACAGCCTAATCCCGAGAATTATTCCATTTTAAGCTATGCAATGATAATCCGGCGGAAGAAGAAAAAGCGAAAGCCACCGATGAAATTAATAAATCAAAATAGGCAAAGATTGAAGTGATCAAGCACAGAAGAAAAAGCAGAGAATGATAGTTTATAAGTTTTGTTAGTGTCTTTATAAATATTTTGTTCACCTGTGAGGAAAAACGGATTGGACGCTAGTTTTTAACCACTTTAACCACCGCTTTTAATCTTATTAGAAAAATATAAAATAACAGATACCCCCATGCGCTCACCCGAGATAACTCGGGCTTAATCTTTTTACATCAAAAATACTACAAGTTAGAGAAGGAAACCACAACTCACGTATATTTAAATATTGGTAACAGTATGATACACTCTAAAACAAGGAGTAACATACAGAAGTACGTCACAGTAAGGGCGGAAATATCTTGTTTCTCTTCTAATCTTCTTTCCATGCGCATCTCGAACTCTGTTTCATACTCCACATTGACGAGTTAGATTTGGTTTTTTTGCCGTAGCCGGAATATACTCGAGAAAATGACGCCCTGTGAGTCAAACAGGTGTAACACTCGTTGATGGACGTCCTTTGCGACATGCGAAATCATCTCGATGATATTTTTCCATTATAAGTTGTATTAGTTCCAGTCTATAAACTAATGATGATTTATTCCCTCCAGTTTTGCAAAAAATTACAAAGGAATTCCACAAAGCCAAATCTAGTGGGTAAAAGAAAATTTTCTTATAATACTTTTTTCCTCTTTTTCCTGGAAGATTGTAGTCTGCTAAATGCTGATCGACACGGTCACGGTCACAGTCAATAAACGTACTTTAACCTTTAATTGTGGCTTATTCCCATTTAAATAGTAATTATTTTAAAAAGTTTAAAATTGGATACGAGAAAACAAGTGGGAGAAACCGTAATTTAGCGCTAGATGATTTAAAACGCGTAGACGCATTATAATATCGTACAAATATTTTAAGCACGAGTTAACTCGGTTATGCGGAAATAGAAACGTAGTTTAATACCGAGTTAACTCGGGTGAGTACGTTAAGCGGTTAATATATCATTATAACAATAACAACTATAATAAACAATAGATACCTACTTACTTTTATTGTGTTCATATTGTTTAGTATAGGTCTTAATAGGGGAGAACTGATATGTGCCGTATATGCTATGGGAGCCATAAGGACAGCTACGGTGATTTTATTGTTGTACTTAGGTTTTAAAGAAGCCATTGCCAAAAATTGTGTAATACCTTGAGAGAATCCGATGTAAATCAAATTTTTTTGAGACGTTGTTTTCAGAATGTAGTCAATCATGGCAGGTAAGTCGTACTCGCCCATTGTATCAAAACTAAAAAAAAATATATGAAATGAAAATAAATGAGATGTGACAAGTTAAAGATCGTATTAGTGTTAGTTTTATAGTAAAAGTAGCAAGAGGATTTGAAAAAAATAGAGACGAACACCTTAAGGAAGGTTTAAAACTTATTCGAACAAAAAACAGTGTATTGAGAATGTTCATTTAAAGATAAAGTTACTACCAACAAAACAATATTTTTCAACGGTGAAATGATTGTAAGAAGTAATAGTTTTAAGCTATTTCATCCATTACTAACATAAACTCTCATTTTCCCAAACTTACCCATGCAGACATCGCCAAATCTTTCTTGCCATACATAAATTTTAGCAAAATCCGAGTAATTTATCACGACATTCTGTATATAAAAAAAAATTTTTGGAAATTATCAATGTGATGCATAACAATGTAGAAACAATAACGTTACATACTATTTGAGGGGTGTAAAATCAAAGGGGGCAATCTCCACTGTTTCTGGTTTTGAGTAAGGGACGCCATCTGTTGCGTTTTTTATTATCTGATAGATAAAATTATTTGTAAGAACCAAAAGCGGTCTTTTATTCAAATTGCAGAGAAAAGTTTATGTAGGGATCGCAAGTGTCAATCTCCATAGCTGAGTGCATACCAAACACGGCAATCTCCGCTGCGGCCAATAAGAACCACGCACGTGATCAACACATGCTTAGATTTGCCGTTATATCGAGCTATTATAATTTGTTTTTTAGTTTTGGTCGTTACATTGCTTTTGTGCTTTTCCTAAACTATATTTGTGTCTAGGAAATTACTTTTATAATTTATATTCAACAAAGTATTAATCATGGTTATGTTTAAAAAGTTAATGCGTCTCCTGTTACACCGACAAATGCAAGGAAGCGAATAGGACAGCCTGAAAAATGGAAAAAACGTTGCAAAACGCCCAAGGTAAGTACTTTTTAGAATATTTTGATTGCATTTCCAAGCCGTTGTTGAATTTTGATATTTTGTTTTTCGTTTTTGTTAAAATTTTGTTAACATTTGAACCCATTTTAGTACTTATGTTCATAATTATTTTTTGTTGTAGATATTCTGCGAAAAATATGCCATATTACCCAACATGTGTCCCAATTCAAAAACATGTAAGTGCTCCTTGCTGAAAATGAACGATATACAGAAATTTCATAGCATATTCTATGAGACCGAAGATAAAGCGACTTAAAATGCCTTTATTTTAACGCCTTTAATGCCTTTAAGTAGAACCAAAGAAGCACCAGGTAAACTATTTCATTCGTAATTTTTTATCCAAGGAGAAAGTTCCTGTATGCCAAGCAGCTTTTTTCAACATTATAGGGATAACAAAACACAGGCTTTCCTATGTGATAAAACGATTTAATGAAACAGGCCAAGTACCAATTAAACGAAGAGGTGGCAATCGAAAAACTGCGAAATATCTGGATAAGCTTATAATGATGTCGTCTGTATTCTTGTAACGTTTATGGGATTGCTTCTATCAAGAGTCACATATAGTGGAACTCCAGGGTAGTTCACCCCTTGCAGGTGGTTAATTACTTGAACACACTAGATACTCATAATTCCGTTTATTAGTTCTCCAAGTACAATAACAGATAGTACTCAGTTGACGGATGACAACACTAACTTCTCCGACTCTGGATTCTTCATTCTCTGGATCAGACCGTTCTCTGGATTCTTCATTCTTAATAATAATTCTACTCCCGTGATTTCCAGCTAATTAACTCACGTGCGTTTGTTGATATATTATTTTTTACTTGTTTAATTTGTACACATTATTTAATAAGCTTTTGATTACATTGCAAATTTTACTAGGACAGCGTGCGTCCTCGTTACAACGATATTTTCAATGTCATAAATAAACAATCGCGTTTCGCAAGTATGTGTCATGTTATTAAATGGTTACTTAAATCTGATGCTTAATTAAATCCCGTTACAAGCTGAAAGAAGTGCAAAATTTACTGAATAAATAATAAAATGTACTGAATACCATTACTGCTGTTCAGTGACGAAAATAATGTATCTTCCGCCTCAAAATTGTATTAAATGTACACTTCCCCATCGGAGACTGTAAAGAGATCGTATTTTTGCTATATATTTAATCGAAAATATAATTTGAGCTTTAAAACTCCAAGAACAGACGTTTGCTCAAAATGTTTAGAGCTAATTAAACGCATTAACTGCGACAAAAATCAGCAATCTTAAATTGAACTAATGACTGAAAAACTGCATTTTCCAATTTCTTCTAGAAAACAGAGAAGACCTAGTCACTCGTTTGACTGACAAAAAAATTTAGTCCTTCCCAAAGATCCTAATCAAAGTGCTTATTATTCAAGGCAGTTTCCATTCAAGGCAAATTTCCTCTGCAGTCTTTCATCGACTCAATGACACTGATTTTGGCAACATATAAAAGGTACGATTGGTCGTCGATGGATGCAGTGGCCAAAATAAAAACTTGGTAATGAGCTGCAAATGGCTAGCCGATAGCGCACCACCAAATGGTAAACTACTTGGGTTAGTTTTTCCTACTCAGTCTTACCATCCGATAGAGTTTTCTGTCAAAGTAAGAAGAATTTACGAAAATGAGAAGTGGTAATGATACCTGGCAAATACAAGGAAATTACTTCTGGAATTCGGTCGTTGATATGAAACAAAGTTGTGTTTACGATTGGAAGTCTGCTGTTCAAGAGGATCTTCGACCAGTAGTAGCATGGGATTTTCAGTTTAAAGAATGTAAAAGGTACATTTTAAAACGATGTAGGACAGGAAATGTTTTAATACGAGGTGAACTTTATTACAAAAACGATTTCGAATTTTTTGTAAATACCACACGAAAAGGCAAACAGATTAGCATAATCAATCCAGAAGAACTTACTTCTGATGCTCACAAAGTAAACAACTTAAAACTGCGTGATGTACAAAATATTTTGACCAAATATTTTGGTTTAGACTGGACACAGCTCCATCAGCTTAACTGCTATAAAGAGCTATTTCAACCTTATGAACAAGAAGCAAACGAGAACTACTTGGAGAATCCTATTCCAGAGTTAAAGTCTGTCGAAACCTGTGAATTTATACCCGAACTTCCGTATATAAATTGTTTACATATTATATTATTGTTCAAAATCAAAATATATATTTTTTGACGTGACAACGTCTTAAATTAGGTTGTGGCTCGAAATCACTCATGAAAAAGTGTAACGCCCGCTCACGTCTGTTACGATGAGTCACCGAACGAGAGAGAATCCCGCCGGACCGGCGAATGCCTTGCGTCTCTCTCCCACTCAAACATGATCGGTCCGCTGCGCGCGCAGCACTAGAGAATTAGGCGCGTTGAATCGGTGCGTGCTTGTGTCTCTGTCTTTCTCGAGCGTTCTTGGCGTTGGAAAACCGAGAAAGCGTCATAATACAAGTTCACACGTGTGGTTAAAGTATCGTCAGCTGTGTCTGTAGTGAAAATGTGGAGTGCTTAGATTCGTCATTTACAACAACTACAACAATAAAGGTAAATAATCGTACACTAATATTTCATTATCGTAAACTATGATTGATTGATTAATTGTTAGATTGACACAAAAGTTGAGAAACTGAGTTTATAGGTTATGTCATACTATTGACAAATGTTGATAGTGTTAAGTAAATTATTAGTTTAAATCACTCTGCAATCAATCGTAATTCAGTCGATTAAGAAGAAACAGCGCGTTTCAACTGCAAACAACTATTGTGCAATTTATTAATATTCATATCAATAAATATTCTACCGAGAAAAAGACGTTGTCACGTAAAATCTTCGCCCGTAAAACCGACTTTACAGGCAACCGATTTTTTTTTTCACTAAGTAATCGACCCAATGATATTTTTTTGGTTTCAAAACTCGCAATAACCTTATAGATTATTTTCATTTTCGTCGGTATCCAAATAAAAACGGCAATTTCCAAACTAAAATATATAAATAAAACAAAAAAAAAAAGGAAAAGAAATCATTTCTTAAGCTGCTCTTTCTGAACATCCGATTAAAAACCAAATTTTATATCATTTTTCATCAGTTTTATTGTTTTAATTTAATTTTGTTAGTTTCTACAGTTTTTCGCAGTTTCCCAAAATTATGGAAATGGGAGATTGCCGTCTTTGATTTTACACCCCTCATTTATGCTGAAAAATGTATTCACTACAATGTCATTCCATTTTATAAAAACTTTTCTATATTAAATATATACATAACAACATAAAACGTACCTAAAGTCCCAAAACTCTGGATCTGTATCCGGATTTAGCTTAATATGGTTTCTGGACCACCTTGTACCTCTGTTATTTCCCAACCAGACGTCATATTTAGCTTCTGCTAGTATAAGACCTAATGCTCTTCCTGGTCCAGTGTTAACATAATCCATGCTGCTACAGAACATTCCTTGCATCATTAAAATCACCGGTTTGTTGTTTCTTCTGTCTGCGTCTGTTCGATTCCTTCCAAAAGGTAGTCTGTGTAGCGCTAGGATGTAACCGTCGTCAGTTTGTACAAAATGGGTTTCCAGTGGGTAGCCATACTTATCCAAGAGTTCGTACTAAAAAAAAGTGTGTAACTCCCTTTTAGTAATTAGACAATATTATAATTCATGGGACAAAATAGAATAAGGTAATTTGTAGTTTTGAAAAAAGAAGTGGGACAAGGAACAGGTCAAGAAGTCAAGGAAGAAGTCCTCGCTGTTCACATTACTTATGGATGAAATATTTAGGAACGTCAAAAAGCAAGTAAAATCATTAGACATAGGATAACAACATTTGTAATGATTCGTTGTGAATCAACTTGTGAAATCACAGAAAGTGAAACGAAAATGAATAAAAATAAAAATAAGATTTAGCTTAAAATAGTGTATCTAGTCTAAAATAAATACATAATTGAATAAATAACAAATAAATATATACAAATCCTGCTTTAAGTTCAGTTAGGCTTCGTCCTGGACTGAGAAGTCTTTTAAAAATTTCAGACCCTCTCTACAAAGACCAAAAAAGGTAGAGAATGCCCTGGAAAGTTAGTTAGGTCGATGGACCATACTGCCATAGTGCTTTTGTTGTTCACTAGGTAATAGTTTATCTATCGTTTCTATTACGGAATCTGGCATTTAAGTTTCCTATTAGTTATGTATGAATCTTCAATATTTAAAGGATTCTAGGGCCTTTCAGATGCTGAAGTGATCCATATTTCACCTTATCTCTTCTATACTTTTATTGTGGTTGCTTCCATAATGTTTAGTGTTGACATTTGTTTTATCGTATGCATTATTTCTTTTCTCACTAGAATAGCAATTAATCCTGAATTTGCTCTGTAGTTGTTTATGTAGATGTCGTATCCCGGAAACTTAATGTTAAAGTTTTAAGTTTGGTTTCTTGTTTTACTAGGACATCAATTTCATATCTGTTTATTATACCGTTTATTATACCGTCCGTCATTTGCGTCTGTTATTATGCCGCCTTAGTTCCAGTGGACTATCTTCAAGTATTCCCTAGGTTGACACCTTAACTAAGTAATATTATTTTATCGCCTTGTAAACCATACTCGCTCCTTTACCATTATAGCTAGTTTTTTTTGTTGTTTTGTGGATACTAAGATTGATGAGTATGTTACTGTGCTTTGGGTGGACTTGGTGATTTGGGCGTATAAGTCCGTCAAATATCCATTTGTTCTTATTACGGAGACATACTTATCTGAGCCTGTTTCAGGCTCGTATGGGCATTTTGTGTAGCTTGCTTGCTGTTTTTATTTTGACAATTTACGCATTTTGCTTTTTACTGCTGTTTACAATCTGTGACGAAGTTGTGTAATGAGTTGGCGCAAAAATTAAAGATTCTTGACAGCGGGAACAGGATTTGAGGACGAAGAGGATGATTATTTATAACGATTGAGCAAAGGTATACATCTTGTAGGCAACCAGTTATCGTCATATGTTTTATTGAGAAAATTAGGGCGTTTTCGATCTCTATGGCTTCTTAGATAAGTCGATTGGCTTGGTCTGTGTAAGATTATGGAGAGTTTGCATAAGAAATTTACTTTTAGTACTATTTTTAAGCAAAATATTAAGTGAGATTAAGTAAAATTATTTTATTATTTAACTGACTTTTTACTAGTAAGAATATTTAAGATCCTTATGCTAATAATTTAAAATGATTTACACCATTTGTTTAAATAAAAAAAAAATTGACTTACTATATCCAAATTTGCATCCGGATTCAGCTGGATACCTTGAAGTACGCTAGAAAAATCTCAAAGAGTTTCCACATTTAATAATATTCTTATACCATAAGTTATTAAATAGTATTTATACTTTTTATTAACAGTGTTATCCAAACAATCAATATAGATAGATATTATTAACTAAAACTGAACTGTGCTCATTATATTTTGAAATTCTGTTTTCGCTGTTACCCATAATGTAGCTTCGAAATATTTTAAACTATTTGTCCTATGCCTAGTATTAGTTTTTTTATAATTAATGTATATAACATTCATTGACGTGCTGGATAGAGAATATTTGAGATGAAATACCCTTGAAGACGCTCTAAGAACGAACGTACTTGGGCAAGATTAAATAAAGAACCAGCCTTGAAACACAAAACTAACAACACGATGATGAAACACGTTTATGAAGGATTTTTACCGCCGAAGTTTGACTAATGTCATGCTGATGTGAAATTTTACTTTACTTATGACAGTTTTGGTTCTCTTTAATTTTTTTTGATATGCTACTGACCCAAAGCAAACAAAACGATAAACTCATTTCTCAAAAGCCCATACGTATAGCTTCCTCCGTTTAGGATTTCGCTGTTGATATATTCTGGATGCAAGTAAGCAATTTCTTGTAATATCCAGATAATAACTGTTCTAGTATTCTACAAAAAAATCATTTTTAAAATCAAAGACAAGCCACACTGACCGATTAAAGAAATGAGAAAAAATGTGAAAACTATGATTTTTTCAACGCCTACTGTTTTACTGTTGTTAACTGATACAAGTCACCTTTTACTTATGTGCTCTGTGCGTGAAGAGAGTTAAATTTTAACACAGTGTTTTGAGATAAACGCATTTTGAGTTTTTATAAGAATGTATCTCTCAAAAGTATTTTAAATATTTTTGATCAATTAAATTTGGATCACCAAAGACACACATCTCAGAGAAATACAACCTAATGTTATCACCTAGAATCCCTGAACATAAAAGAGAAGATAACAATACTAATGTTGAGGATAGCACACACACGGTCATCTTAATGTTCTCTACAGACCAACAGTTATGCTCTTACTGCAACGATATTCGTATCACCGTCAAGCGCATCCTCACAGTTTAAAAGAAACTTCTAAACTGTTCAAGCCCACTTAAGAGCCTAATAGACTTTTTAAAGGCTACACAGTTTTATACCAAAATATAATTTACACAATATTGTTATTCTTTATTACCCTATTAATAGGAATGTTAGATTTGTAAGATTGATGAAAAGGAGAAGGAGGGATTGAAGTGAAGGAAGTCAGGTTTTGCTCAGGAAAATGAAGATTGCTGTGATTTGAACGTCGGAAGAAGCAAGTTGTTTTTGTTTTATATCCTACAGTGAAAGTTGACATGGTTCTTGTCAAATAATAATTGTGAAAGGTGTTTGGTGTCTTTGGAGCGAACCCTAAGGACTGATAGCAGTAGACAACAAAAGTCCACACTGTAATAAATAAACAGGTGTATAGTATATTTGGTACTAGTCGATTAAGTGAAAATCCTTTCGACTTGAACGAAATTGGGTTTCTGTGAGATAAGAGTTTGGTCAAGGTGCTTTTGGGGAGATTGTTGCGGCGATACTGAGTACGAGCAAAAGGTGAGCAGATCACAGTCGTAAGGAAAAAAGGATCACAGTAGAGAATTCTTGAAAATAAAAGGTTAGTTTGCCATATAATCAACAAAAACTTTCAACAACGATCATAACTAGATCATAATTAATTTGGTTTTTTAATATTTATTATTAAGTGATTTCATTTCACCATAAATATAATCTTTTAATTCAGATATAAAAAAATTTAAAGAAGTAATATTTCTTGAAAGAAAATTCTTTGTCTTGATTTAATTTAAAAAAAAAGACAGAGCAGAGATCTTTTATTTGAATACAGTCCAAACAATTATTGATAATTTGTATAGGAATTTTATTGAATTTGTAATTGTGATTAATTGTAAAATTGTCTGACTTTTATAATTTTTTTTGTTCTTTTTAATAAATTATTTAATAGTTTAGTATCAATAAATTATTTGGTTTAATTTATTTTCCTATTGGTCATCCTTTCCTAATAGGCAACTGCTTAAAGAATCCTATAAAGCCCCTTATTATAATTAACGATAAAATTAGCTCGGAGATCAAATTTTAATTAAATTTAATTTATTTATTTTTGCAAAATTAATTATAAGGCATATTAATATATTTACGTACATATAGCATTCTTAAATCATACATAAAAAATTCTTACCTTGACAAAGAATTACCGCAAAAATAGCTAGGATTATCGACACTATAACTAAAAACTTAAGCATATTTTTGCCAACTTACTACTTGTTAATAACAGATATTCGCTGTTAATGTTATTATTCAAGTTTTGATAACGCTGGTTCATCTAATCTACCCACTTTTTAATTTATATATACGACAATAATACATTATATAAAGTAAACAAATAATTATATTATTCTCTTCGTCTGTCGTCCTAGATTAGGACAAATTATCATAAAAAAGGTTTTTTTGTTTGAGGCTTATTAAGGTAAAAAATTACATACGAGGTTGGCAATATATATATATATATATATATATATATATATATATATATATATATATATATATATATATATATATATATATATATATATATATATATATATATATATATATATATATATATATATATATATATATATATATATATATATATATATATATATATATATATATATATATATATATATATATATATATATATATATATATATATATAGATATAGTTTGTTATTTCCTGACCGCGAATATTTAAATAGATACTTTTATATTTCCTAGGTTTGTCGGTCTGGTGTCAATAAAACTTTTAAACTTTTTCTTAAATTTGCTTTTTCAATAAGTTTAATAATATTTTATAAACATTACATTTTACAATTAAATTTCGTGTTTACACTTTTTAAAAAAATTTTCACATGAATTAAAAAATTTGTTTCTGACATTAACAGATGATATCTGGCAGCTGTCGTAAAGTAGGAGTGGTTAGGGTCGTATCTTAAATATCTGCCATAGTGCATTTAAAAAACAACTCAATTTTGTTAAATCATGAGTTGTTGAAATATTTTACCCGGGGAAACGGGTAAAACCGCAAGTTGCTGGCAATAGTGGTCGTCCAATAATGGATGCAACTGATGAAGATATTTAAGAAATCATTAAAGTCCCTGGAACAAGTACAAGGGTAATAGCTGCTCAACTAAATATTCTCACATAAAAGTTTGAATGCGTTTGAAGTACCATCACTTAAGAACAGTTCAAGAGTTATTGGTTAAAGAATATCCTAAAAGGGTTGGATTTTGCGATTGGTTGGTAATGGTATTAGAAATATTTTTTTTTACCGACGAGGCTACCTTCAGGAGAAGTGAAATAACAAACCATTATAACGAGCACATTTGGGCCGACGAAAATCCTTACGCCAAAAAAACGACTCATCACCAAAGGACAAAGTTAATGTTTGGGCAGGAATTGTGGATAACAATTTAATAGGCCCAGTATTTCTTCCCAACAATTTAAATAATGATAATTATTTGCAGTTCTTGGCAAACGATTTACAAGAGTATTTGGAAGAATTGAATATTGCAATAAGGCAAACTATTTGATTTCTACAAGATGGCGCTCCACCGCATTACAGTAATGAAGTCCGGGAATACCTTTGCAGGCAGTATCCTGGTCGGTGGATTGGAAGGGGTTATGACGCACCTATTTCTTGGCCACCCAGAAGTCCAGGTCTTAATCCCATTGACTTTTGCTTCTGGGGGTTTATGAAAGAGAAAGTGTATTCTGTAACAATAGAGGACGAACAACAATTGAGGGTTAGAATAATTGAAGTTGCAAATCAGTTTCCTCAGAAAAATATTATTTTTTAGCGCATTCGGTTTTCCTTATTATACGACACCTAATGGGTATTAAAGAAAATGGGGGCCATTTTGAACATTTATTGTAATATCATATTTATAGTGGTTATAGACATGTTTTGTACTTGTAATTCATTTAAGCCATTTATTTAGTTGCACGTAATTTTTAAAGGTTAATGAAAAGGGCCGTAACTCAATGAAAACTATTTTTTAAAAAAAGTGATGAGGCAAAACATTTTTAAAAATAATGATGCCACAAAATCCATTTTATTTGAACGAACTCAAAAGTTTGAAGGGATTTAGGGCTGCACAACACCCTTATAATTTTTGTGTGGGCTTAGATTTTGTTGTTTTTTTTGTATGAAAAATGCTTTTGGAACAAGAAAGTAACGTGTCCATTTTTATTACAAAATGTCAAGTAGTTTAGGAGATAATGCAAAAAAACAATTTTTATTTTTTAAATTCAAAGTGCTGTAACTTTTTTTGTGTACACTTTTGTACTAAGGTAAGTTGAATTCAATCAATTTATTTTTGCCCCCGGAATGCGTGGTTTAATGTATGACATAACTTTTTGAAACACCCTGTATATCTATTTGCGTGAATTTGCGCTTAAAGTTTTTTTTTTGACTGTATATACCGCTAATTACAAACACGAAGGTTTATCGGCTTGCTACTTTTCATCATCATCGTCATCATCATCGTCATCATCATCATCATTATCTTTGCCTTTATCCCTATGCAGGGTCAACGTCCCTAATTACATTTCTCCAAAAGTTTTTATCTTGGGTCATATCAATATAAATACCCTTAAAAACATGTCCTACTAAAGCGTTTCCCCCAGGTCTTTTTTGGTCTTCCTCTCCTATTACTTCCAGGAACCCGCAGATCAGCAATTCATATTGGGTAATTAACATCTCTACGATACATAATCAAACAATCTTCCTATGCTCTTTCATGTTGGTAACAATTGATGCCACTCCTAGACTTCCTCTAATATACTCATTCAGAATTTTATCCTTTTTTGTCACTCCACTCATCCATGTAAGCATTCTTATTTCCGCCACATGAATTTGCTATTTTTCTTTCTTTTTAACTGCCCAACATTCAGTACCGTAAATCATAGCTGGGCTTAGGGCTATTTTATCGAATTTTCCCAGCAGCTTCATTAAAATTTTTCTGTCAAATAACACACTTACTTACTTACTCGCTTACTTCCATTTCATCCATCCAATTCTAATTCTACTGAATGTATTTTCATCTATTCTCCCATTACTCTGTAACAAAGATGCTAGGTACTTAAAACTATTACTTTTACAATCATTTCACCATTCAAAGATATCTATGCTCTTTGCACTAACTCAATCTTTAAATAAATATTACGAATACTCTGTTTTTGTCCTACTAAGTTGTAAACCTTTTTCTTTAAAAGCGTGTCTCCACTGTTCCAGTTTTTATTCTAAATTGCTTTCACTCTTTTCTACTAGCACTACATCATAAGCATACATTAAGCACCACGAAATTTTACCCTGTAGTTTCGCTGTTATTTGGTCAAGGACTTTTACATGAAATATATCAGTCTCTCCCACACCTATCCTAACACTAGTTGTTACTCCCTTATACATGTATCTCACAATCTTCACATATTTACCGATGACTCCTTTCTTATTGATTGCCCACCACAGAGTCTCTCTAAGAATTCTATTATATGCTTTCTTAAGATCAATAAATACTATATAAGCGTTTGTTTCTTTATTCCTGTATTACATCCTGTAATGAAAATTGCATCTGTTGTTGATCTGCCTTTTATAAAATCAAACTGATTATCGAGTATTTCGGTTGCTTCACGTGTTCGTCTATCAATTACTCCCTTCTATATTCTTTCTACTTTTACTCAATGAATTCTTAGTTTTTGAGGTTTACCTCTTTCGATATTTGGGATAACAGAATTAACAAATAAATAACTTGCTGGAATATTTTAGCTTGAAGGCTTCTATTTATTAAAAGAATACTTCATTATGGTAATTTATGTATTTTTTAAAATAATATATTTATTATTCTTACATTAAAAGCCCTGTATATTTGAAACTCTACCTAATTCATAAAATTTTATCCTTCAGTTACTGAAATAAGTTCTTTGAAGTTGATCTAATTTTGTATCAAGTAAAGGGCCATTCAAATCGCATAGCAAAGAGGTGGGCTTCGTCTAGAGACCAGTCCTATCCTTTTATCTTCGTCCTGTTTCGGACTGGCTGTCAACGAGAGATTTTAAGTGGCTTGAGGTGACAGCCCGTCACTTCTGTTCTATTTTCTAGGCGAAGCCAGGAACGGCGCGTCCTTGTTGTCGTGTCCCCTTAAAACACCGGTCACTACAAAGG
Organism: Diabrotica undecimpunctata; assembly: GCF_040954645.1. NCBI lineage: Eukaryota > Metazoa > Arthropoda > Insecta > Coleoptera > Chrysomelidae > Diabrotica > Diabrotica undecimpunctata. The sequence continues at coordinate 6,183,427 of NC_092807.1, forward strand.
AACAGGACAAGTGGGACGCGGGTCTTTGTGTAAGCTGTCCAAAGATGCATTGTCTCACGAACTGCTGTCTCTCTCGCATAACACTATTAATTAATTATATTTACTCTAGCTTTAAACAATTCCTGACAGAAACACTGCTTGTCACTCTTCCAGTTCGAGACTATTTCAGAACAAGTTCTAGGAACGGTCGAGGAATATTACCAAAGGCAAATTGGACGGTGCATTATACAAAATATTGCCAACCGAAAAAGTAAGAAATAAGTTCAGATTTGTAGAAAGTTAAACATTTTAAGATAATCACACACACACACACACACATTATATATATATATATATATATATATATATATATATATATATATATATATATATATATATATATATATATATATATATATATATATATATATATATATATATTGTTATGGATCAGTTTATCGATCAGAAATAGAATAAAGAGTTTTTTTATTATTTTAATATACCGCGGGCATATAAGTTAAAATACAACCCTGTACTTATTTGTAATAGTTAGAATAAGAAAAAACATTGTTCCGTGACGGGACCCTGACGAGTTTTTCCGTGAAAGACTGAGTGAATAGTGAAAGGACAATGGAACCCGTATAATTATAGATTTAGGAATAAACTTGTAATTGTATTTTGCGGTGGGCATTTTTCGAAAGTAAATAAGAATTAGATTTAGATATGAGATAACAAGAATTTGGAAACTTATTTCTGTTGAAAAAGGCAAAATTGTTAATGGTTTCTGAAAAGTAATTTGAGTGAAGGTAGTTTATTTGTTTTAAATATCATGTTGGAAATTTTCTAAATCGAAAATAAGTGGGAAAGCTGAATGCTTATGATTGGTTAAAATGGTGGGAATGAGAGAGTTGAGAAGGTTGTCTGGGAGAGATTGAAAGAATTATTATGTTACTGGCAGACCAGAAGAGAAGACGTGTTTTCGTGTAGTCAATTTGAGTACTAGTGTTTTCGTTTGTTAGTGAAAAAGGTGGAAGCTGAGAGCAGATCAAAATCGAGAAGATTAATACCTCTTTTGAGTCTGCATATTCTACGAGATATAATTGAGAAAGAAAGGAGAATTTGTGAATAAAGAGTACAGGTCAAAAGAGGCTTGGGTTTGTGTTTTCGGAGGAGTAGTTTGCTGGTATGCGGTTTGGATCGATGCTGAGAACGGGAAAGATTTGATGGTAGCCGGACATAATCAATCAAGGAAGGAACTGTGGTTTGATCGAGAGGGGACATCATTGGTGTAAAAAAATAAAGGTCAGTCAAATAATTTGAATGAAAGAAAATTTTAAGATATTCTAAAGATAAAATCAAAAATAAGCATACGAACTAAGATTCCAAGTTTCAAAGAGTTATTTTTTTTGTGAATAAATTATATTTTTATATGGTCATTTTTTTTAGTAGATATTATTATAAAACAGATCAATAGATAGTTTGTAATTAAAATTAAATTTAGAGTATAGGAGTTTGTTGGGAAAGATAATTGCCCACAAAAGTTATTTATTAATATTCATCGTATTGCTTATTGAAAATAAATAATAATTTGTGTGCATATTTATGTTGTTTTAATGTTAGTTCCGTTTCCTGTTCTATCCCGATTATGAGCAACTAGGAGATACTGAACCCACTAGAAGAGATATATAAAGTAAACTGATTAAAGTAAAATTAAAAAGGCACCCTGAGAATTTTTAATAGTAATTGATTTGTATGACTCTGCATAAATTAGTGAATTAATTATTTAAATAATTGGATTAATTAAATTAGTGTTAATTAATAATAAAACATCATAAAGCAGATCACAACAATATATATATATATATATATATATATATATATATATATATATATATATATATATATATATTAAAATATATATATATATATATATATATATATATATATATATATATATATATATATATATATAAATGATTACTTGTTATTTCAATACATATATGTCGATGGATTGAACAAGACACCCCATCTGACACATGCCATTCCTTAATGTTTCTAACCATGTGAGATGTGGCCACTTGTTAAGTACGGACCTGCTCGCGCACATCGTAGTTTAAACCCTACTCATTGTGCGCCTGCGTCACGATCCACCCCGATCGAACCGAACGCGCTCCATCGGAGAGGGTTGCCTACGCCAAGATGAACAGAGAGAATGACGACTACACCCCGCTTCAATGAAGACATATTTAAATTATATTTAAGTTATTATATTATACAGTTAGTTTGTTGTTTATAGTGTTTGTTTAATAAATTTATACGTGAAATTCTCAAAATCTTTCACAGACGCTCTTCCACCACTATGATATATGATTATACATATCTTTCGTTGCGAAGTAAGAAAGTTGGTTAATTCCTAAATTTAGTATGCCTAAATCGTATTCTATTAAAAACTGTACTAACGATTCTCCTCTTTGAATGATGTTGACGCTATGAGATGGTATGCATTTGACTCACAGCCGACGATCAATCATCATCATTATTCTGGATTTTTCAGAATTTTTCTCCAGTCGTCCCTATCCATCGTCTTCCTCCGCCAAGCACCTATTCTTGTTCTGGGTCTTCTTCTCTGACCAACGGGTCTATCAAGGAGCGTTTTTCTAGCTCGGTCAGTTTGTTCCATCTGCATTACATGCCCTATCCACCTTTTCTCCACACTCCATCGTTATTCACTTATCCATAGATTCACCTTAGTACTTTTATTTCGAAACATCCTAACATGTTTTCATTACATTGTGTTAAAGTTTAGGTCTGTGAACCATATGTTAGGACTGGGCGTATTATTTTTGCAGTAGTATTGTTTTCAGTGGTAAGGATGTAACGACTTAATTTGCGTACCACATTAGGTGTCACTTGTAACAATATAAATTGCTTATAGTGTGTTAAAAGGGGGAACTGAACAATTACTGGACTGGAGATAGGGTAAGCAAATAAACTGAAACGTTTGCGAATGGCTACTCTTGTTTTGGTTGAAGAGCTGGGGCGTGAATAAGTTTTCTTTATTTGAGGAACTGGAAAAGTAAATTGGACGCTGTTTAAAAAAATCCTCTTGATGGATAGAAAGAAAGACTTTTTTTCCCAAAATATTTTAAGGATGAAAATATTTTTAAAGGAAATTTTAAACCCTTGGTTTAAAGAGAAACATGATATATATTTAATTTTATTTCCCATTAACAGTTATTACAAATAAAATTATTCAAATTTATTAACTAACCTTACATTGGCGCTATTTGTAACAATTTAAATAATTATTATAAATCAAGAATTTAAAATTTTGCGTATGTACCAAATGGCAGAAAAGGATAATACTTACTGTCATATGTCGAAATGAAGTATCGAACTTTTTTAGAATTATTAACGTTATCTTTATTTAAAAGAAAACTGAAATATGACAATTAGCTAATTAATAAAATTTATACTTTTATTTATTTAGAATTTTTGAGTTTGTCATACAAACAAATCTTTGTTTGTTAATGAAAAATGTTTACTTTATTTTAAAATAAAAAAAAAAGAACAAAAAGTACCTTGTTTCACTGGCTGTGTACTTCCTTTAAGAAAGTTTATTACCTTGAGATTGGATACAAATTAAACACACTGTCCCACACAAACTGCAAATGATCTGGATGGACCCATATAGACACAAAATGGACAAATCTTGGGGGGGGGGGGTCAAACATTGAATTGCGCTTCAAATTATCCTGGATGATAACAAAATGTATTCCTCACAAAAAGGCTGCTGCTTGATTCTCACTTAAAACCATGTGGTCTTCTTAAGACCTTGGAAACCTTGTTACCTTGTTTTTTTTTTAAACTCTTCTCATAGACAAAAGCTTCCAACAAGACGGTGATTAACTGGCTCATTGAACAAAGACTGCCACATGGCATTTTGAGATTTAATTCACCTGTTAACTCCGGTTAAGCTCTTAATTGCCGGTTTTGAAAACTACATGCCAAGATCTTATCTCTTCCGAACCGAATCTGCGTCTCCTCGATTCTTTTGACCTTTCCTTCTCAGCGGCCGTCCAGTTTCTCGCTGCGAGCCAATCGGAACTCTTTTAAGTTACGCTTTTTATTCGATAATCGACCTTAAGAGTGCTGGGCTTTCAAAATTGTAAAAAGTTATTTAATTAGAACGCAAATGTTATCTACGCAGTTATTATTTTCTTAGATGTCGCTCCCAAACACCTGGGTAAACAAAACTTCAGGGCATTATTATATACCAGCCAGGGGCGTATCAAATAAATCTTTATACATTAAATATTCGATAGTTTTAAGAAAATTTTTATGCTACAAGGAGCGGTTCCAGGTATACAAATTCGTTCACGTTAAATTTAAAAAAAAATACGTCATGTATTCACGCATCCAGAAGACCTCTTATTCGGTCCTGGTAAATCCAGAGGTCTTGTATCACAGCAATAGTGGACCTTCTCATAGTAACAGTTTCCGAAGCCACCTAGTAATGCTCCAGGTTCGAGTCCTATGATAGTTCCTCTTCCACTACTTATTCCAGTTTGGTGATCAGGTCTGATATAGTTGATTAACAGGATTGTGACTAAGTATTACCGATATCTTGAATAGTTTTGGGACGTTCATATAATATATTATGAACTAGTCTTCCTACTATCCTAGGGTTCCTAGGTTTTCTAGCTCTTTATTGTTGAAGAGTTATGTATTTTCTCTATACCCTCTGCTTTTACTAGTTCCGCCTCTGTAATATTGTGTGAATGTTCTTTGGTCTACGTCCCAGCAGGTATTTTTGGCTTTTCTTGGATGTTCTGCTGCATTTCCTAGGTAATGGATTAAACGAAGAGTTAATATTGAATGGTCACTAAGATTCCCCAATTTAACTCCCCTGGACTTCTCCCCAGTGAGTTATTTAAAAATCAGGATTTACCATACCATTCCTGCTTCATTGTAAGACCTAAGACGATGAATAGTGCATGAATCTAGTTTAGTAACCCCTGAAATTTTTCAAAATGTCCGTCGTAATTTGAAACAACAACTTATATAATATAATAATAGTATGGACGTTGGTGGATATTATCTTAAAAATTTGCATAATTAAAGAATTTTTGCTGATGAGTAAATTGTTTTAAATTATAAATGTATATATTTATGAATATATACATTTATAATTCTGCGACGCATACGCATGTCTGGTTAATTACGAGAAAGCGTTTGATCAAGTACAGCACGCCAAGATGATGCAAATACTAAAAGAAGCAGGAATTAACCAAGATCTGAAAATAATTAGAAATCTTTACTGGAATCAAACAGCAAATCTTAGAGTTAAAGGTGAACACACTGACTATGTGAAAATCATGCGTGGAGTGGGGAAAGGCTGTATTTTGTCTCCTCTAATATTCAATCTGTACTCTAAAAAAATATTAATCGAAGCTTTGCACGAAACTGAAAAAGGTATTCTACTAAATGGTTACCGGCTAAACATCAGATACGCAGATGACACTATAGTATTTGCGGACAAATTAAAAGACCTACAAGTTCTTATGAACAAAATCACGTATTAAGTCAATAATATGGACTTAATATAAACGTTAAGAAGACAAAGCTTATGATAATTAGCAAGAAAAGGATAACAGAAGGTCAACTCTACGTCAACCAATCCTCTGTAAAAAAAGTGACGCACTACAACTACCCCGGCACCATAATAAATTAAGAATGGACCAACAACCAGGAGATTAGAGCACGTATCGGAAAAGCTGGATCCACCAAAGATATGTGCAGAAAACTGGAAGCATTTGAGGTGTAGCTATATCGGAGAATACTTAAGATCCCGTGGACTGAATAAGTCACAAATGAGGAGGTCTTCAGAAGATTGAGTCAGAACCGAGAGGTACTGACCACCATCAAATCACGAAAATAACAATTCTTCGGACATATTATGCGAAATAAATCCAGATAGGCTCTCTTTCAAGCCATCCTGCAAGGAAAAATATTTGAAAAACGAGGTTCAGGAATAAGAAGAATATCTTGGTTAAAGAACCTTAGAATTTGGTTCGACACAACTTCTGTGCAGCTTTTCCGCGCTGCTGAAGAGAAGATAAAGATTGCTATGATAATCTCCAACATTCGTAACGGATAGACACATCGCGAAGAATATTTATGAAATAAAATTTGGTCGATTTTAGTTTCGTTACGTTTCATAAAGTTTACGAATAATGTTGCAAATTTCGTTTTAATGTACTTTTTAATCATTTTAATTTAATCAATTTAATTAAAATTGACATTACCGAAAAAAAAAAGCAGTACCACTTTCAATGAACTAATACTGTTTCACAAGAATATAGTTAATATTGAAAAAAGATAATAGATGCCTTAATTTGCCAGAAAAATACCTGTCTAATTATATGACACACATGGTATATTGCCTATTTAAAATTTAAGGGTTGGGTACTGAAAGGGAGGGGGTTGACAAATAATAGATATCTATATCTTTTAAAGATGAACCCTCTGAAAAAAATCGACGTATTTTAGCATTTTCACAAAATCGAATGAATAATTGTGAAATAGTTCCTGAAGAAACAAAAAAAAATAGGAAACGATAAAGTTTGAGTATTTTTTTATATTATAATTTAAAATTAGGTAATAAAACAATTTATTTAATTAAAGAAGCAGTTGTCTGAATAAATCTTTGTCTGATAGAACAACCGAACAAATTATTCGAGCTAATTAGTAATTTACACGAAAATATGTCCAATTCGGCAGGAATAATAATTGCTTCAATCCAGAAACACAAGAACATCCCGAACGGGGGTGAATTAATGATAGGAGACTGAGAAAGTGATAAATAATGATCTTAGGAAGCAACAATTGAAAATCCAAAGGCATCATTTGTCAGGAATATTAAGTGTTAAAAATGGAGGGAGCTCTAAGTCTCCTGAAGGGAGCAAACTGTCTAATTGTTTCACTTGATCGCCGTTTTTGGATCAAATGTTCAACCATTTAACCCCTGTCCGGTATTTGTCACTGTCTGATGACGGCATTTCTTATGTCAGGGACGTACGTTTGGGTTAAAAACACATCCATCAAAGAGAATTTCGAATTTTTTAAAACTTTTTGTTTTTCGCTTTCGTAATTATTTACAAAAAATTTTTTATTCAAGATAGAAATATATCCAATATAAAGGGTGTGGACATTTTAGTTTAGATCATCATTAAGAATATTTTGTCCACTATTGAACATAAGGCTTCATATCTAGTTATTTCAGTTAAATTTTATTGATTATCTAAATCATTTTAATGAAACAAAGGCCGGCATAAGTATGTCTGAATAGAAATAGTTAAAAGCTTTTTAGTCTTCTTCTTTTTATCTAGACATAACTCTATCTGTTTTTAACATTCAGTAAGTTGTCATTTAATCGTTTTCGTAATCTTATATTTCGCTGAATATATAGAAATATGTGTAGTTGGGTAGTTGGGAGAAAGAACAAGAATCCCTCTTGAAGCTTTGGCAGGATAAATTAACTAGATCAGAGTTAGGATCGGAAAGCGAATATAAAAATGAAAGTCAGGAGGTTATTCTTCGTCTCAGTGAAGATATTTTAGAAAACCAACTTTAATCAGTGGAAAATTGTCAGCCTGGAACTTCCAATCAATAAAGTCAATCATCGTCGAAAGAATCTTCCTCAAGACAACAATACGTTTAAAGATGATAGAGTAAAACAATCTTTTTGACAGTTTTTTATTTATAGTTAAATAAAACTTTACTCCGTTTGGAGTACTGAATTCACTACTAATTTTGACCATGATGAACGGCAGGTGGAATGCAATTTTTAGATTCCCTTGCCAAGTAATTTATCAAGCTGTTTGCTGTGCAAGTTTTAGAAGGCACAGTGGTAAAAATTTGAATTCGGTTTCGCCAGGTAGAAATCGTTTGATTTCTCTTTTTGTTTTTAGATGGCGTAGTTACGTCCGTATATAGTTATTTTGATAACTATTGTCTAGGACGGGAAAGATTTTTGTTTTGATTCAGAGCAGTGGCTATACCGCTCTGAGGAGACCTAAAGAGGTCGAAATACGTATAAGCGGTTTGTCGCTAGCCTGTATCGAAACAAAAATCTAATACCGTCATTATTTTTTATTACTTTACTCCGTTTGGAGTACTAGAAACTGAATTCACTACGAATTTTGACCATGATGAACGGCAGGTGGAATGTAATTTTGGATTTCCTTGCCGAGTAATTTATCAAGCTGTGTGCTTTGCAAGTTTTAGAAGGCACAGTGGTAAAAATTTGAATTCGGTTTCGCCAGGTAGAAATCGTTTGATTTCTCTTTTTGTTTTTAGATGGCGTAGTTACGTCCGTATATAGTTATTTTGATAACTATTGTCTAGGACGGGAAAGATTTTTGTTTTGATTCAGAGCAGTGGCTATACCGCTCTGAGGAGACCTAAAGAGGTCGAAATACGTATAAGCGGTTTGTCGCTAGCCTGTATCGAAACAAAAATCTAATACCGTCATTATGTTTTATTACTTTACTCCGTTTGGAGTACTAGAAACTGAATTCACTACGAATTTTGACCATGATGAACGGCAGGTGGAATGTAATTTTGGATTTCCTTGCCGAGTAATTTATCAAGCTGTGTGCTTTGCAAGTTTTAGAAGGCACAGTGGTAAAAATTTGAATTCGGTTTCGCCAGGTAGAAATCGTTTGATTTCTGTTTTTGTTGTTTTGTTTTTGTTTTTAGATGTCGTAGTTGCGTCCGTATATAGTTATTTTGATAACTATTGTCTAGGACAGGAAATATTTTTGTTTTGATTCAGAGCAGTGGCTATACCGCTCTGAGGAGACCTAAAGAGGTCGAAATACGTATAAGCGGCTTATGTGTTATGTTGAATTTGGTATCTTTTTTAAATGATTTAATTTTTTAACGGAAATTTTTAAAATGGCCATGATTTAAAATCTTAAGGTTGAATGTAAAAATAAATAATTTTTCCAATTTTATAAATAAAAAAAGGGTGATAGTTAGGATAGTTTGCAATTGCAATTATTAGTCAACAGGTCAAAACTCTTAGTGGTTTGTAGACTAAGAGAAACAGATGATTTAAATTAAAATATTTAGTCGGTATAGATTCCCGTTAAAAAAACTGACTATATTACAAATTAAAATATTTATTCTTTTGTTCCTGTTTTTAACGACTTTATTAATTAGTATGCACGTATCACACCTTCCGTCGCGACAGTGGCGCTACATGACAGGCTAGCGGCCTTAATTAGACGGCAAGTGACAGCCATTGTGGCCTACTAGATCGTATTTCGCAAACAGAAGATCGTACGTCACGGTGCCAAGAAGACCAATGGCGGATGGCGTTCTAAAAGAGAGTCCTGGTTGTATCTCGGTGTTTGTATCAGTGCGTTTATAGAATAATGACCGAAATAAATTCGACGACTCGACTCGGGAAAGGCATTCGAACTGTTCTCGGTATTGCACCGGTGGAACGATTCTTTTCAAGGTTAATGATGCAACAGGATGGCCAATTAAGTCTGATATGTCGTGACGAGCTCTCAGGAAGTTGGTAAGATGTTGTAAAAACATATAAACATTTAGTTTTATCGAGTAAACTTTATTTATCAGGGTAAACGATTGAAGAAGTATATAGCAAACTTAATAAAATTAAATAAATAGCAAAATTAAATTGCTTCTAGGAAAGGAATATTTATAAAACTAAAAATTAACAATTAAATTATAAGGTTAAAATGGGATAGTTCCCGAAAGTTGGCTGCATACCATATTAGTCAATAAAACTTTTAAATCGAAGTAAAAACTTTTCTTGTGTTTGGTATAATATACTCCGCCAAAAAAGTATCGCAACACTTATAAAATTACAAATATTTCTGACAGCATTTGGTTAATTTCAATTATTTCTTTATGGTCCTTAAGAATATTAAGACTAGAATAAATATTAAAAAGAAACTTGTAAATACAGCTTACTGTTTAAGAAAAAAAAAGGTTAATTGCTATTTTGTCTGGTTTTATGTTATCGGTCTTTATTTTACTTTTGTAAAAAGTATACAGCTTGCGTTTAATTTAATATTTCGTATTAAAGTACATTTATTTAGAAAATTCCCATCTGTAAATATGAGCACGTGTTGATATTCGCCGTCTCATTCGTCAAGAGACTATTAAATATAATTTATTACCTTAAGCCAGACAGATTTTCATGGTACAGATCCAAACTTGTCAGAATTTTAAATTCAAATTGTATCGTGTTGAATTTTAAGTTAATATATTGTGTTATATTTATGTCATTGTTATTGTTAAGTTATTTACTGGTCGTGTTATTTTTTAGAGTTTAGTTTAATTGTGATATAATGATTAAATTTCAAGAAATTCTTACACTTTCAAACAGTTTCAAAAGTAAATATTTTTAAAAATCATATGATACACATCAGTACGACCCTGTTTGGCTTTCACGTGCTTCTATTGACAATTGGGAATTTGTAAAATGAATACGGTTTAAATATTAAGTATGGAAGACCGTGACTTTATAAATTTACATTTAACGAGAGATCAAGTGGTTAGAATAATTTCTCTCATTAGAGACAGAAGGAGTCAGATATATGTGGCAAATGTAGTGGGTATAAATTAGTCGACAGTATCACGAGTGGTAGTTAGGTACCGAGAGACTGGTCTTTATGAAAGACGAGCTGTAACAGGTCGGCCAGGAGCAACTACGCATGTGGACAATAGATTTTTAGTCCTTCAGGCTTTGTGTCGAAGACATGTGACTGAGAGTCAACTTTAACTTGACTCGAGAGACAACTGAGATTCGAAATGTATTGTGTGTCTTCAGAAACTGTTAGGCACATCTTAAGACAATCTGGAATTAGGGCCAGAGTAGCTGCCACTGCCCCGAGACTTACAAGGCAACACCGTATAGCATGTCTAACATTTGCGCGTAAACTGGAATATCGACGACTGGGGTAACATGCTCTTTACGGATGAGTCAATATTTTGTTTATAGACTTCGGATCGAAGAATACCAGTTTATAGACGAGATGGCGAGCATTATTTTCAATGCAACCTAAGACCGGCGACAAACTTTGGAGGACGATCTATTATGCTCTGAGGCGGAATATCTCTTAGGGGTCAAACCGAATTGGTACCGCTAGATGGAGGATCCTTAACTACTGATAGGTACATTAGAGAAATGTTGGAGATGTATGTATGTTGTCCCTTACGCCCCATTTATTGGTAATGACTTTGTTTTAATGCACGAGAATACACGCCCAAACGTCACAAGAATCGTTACCAAGCACCTTCAAGAGGTAAATTTATAAGTTTTATATAGATATTTCAATAAAATATGTTTGGGACCATCTTTACAGAAGGGTGAGATCTGGTAATGTGACGCCAGCTAATCTTCAGGACGTGCAACGGTTGTTAACCGTAGAATGGGATAATATCGATGAAAATTATCAAAGAAGGTTAATTGGAAGTATACCACAACGTTGTCTAGATGTTATAAGATCTAGAGGAGGCAATACGTCTAACTAAATTATCATTACTTTTGATTTTTATTTTTTTTTTATTCAATGCTATTTGTGCGCTTACTTCTAATTTATGAAATAAATTAAATAAAACCTTTGTTCTTCGTAGATTCTGCATTTTTCTTTTAATACTTGTCACGTACTTAAAAAACAAACAAAAAACAGTAAAAATTCATGTTTTAAATTATTTTTAATACAAAATTTGTAGTTTCATAGGTGATGCGATACTTTTTTGGCCGAGTGTATTTAATTAAAAAATTAAATAAGAAATCCAAATTTATTATAACTAAAAAGCTGCAAAGAAACTCTTAAAAAATGCGAATTTTAATGCACATATCTTTGTAAAAAAATGCAAGAGTATGGTTAAAATATGCAGGATGAAGAAAATTGTTTGTTTTAATATTTGAACCATATTTGGAATATTTAAATATTAGAACTACTTTTTAAGGACTTGAATTTCTATTTATTTATTGTAAAGAATGAATTACTACAACAAAAAAGGAGATTGAAACTTAAAATCTCAATTAGAAATAACTCGAGAACTAAAAGTAACTGAGACATAAAAACTGGAATGAAGGTGTTTTGAAGAGTGACCAATTTCATGAAAATATTTTCATCTATTTGCTACTTGCGGTTATACCGGAAGTTGCTTATAACTTTGTTTTTTTAATGGGACACCCTGTATACTTTTTAATTTTAGAAATATTAACGTTATTCTAGATATTTTTTGTAAATACTTTTATATACCTATTGTGAATCGTTTTTAAGTTATAACTGTTTTATATAAAAATTACACTTTTCTACCATGTATAATATAAAGTTCAAAATCCTCTAACGTAATTGGAATAAAAGTTTAAATTTCTTGGAAACTTATTAACCACATACAGCATTATCGTTTACAATATAAAGTTGCCTTTTTGAATATACAGGGTGCTGTCAAAATTGGCATAAAACAGGCATCCTAAATTTTCGCCTAAAATTCTTTTTTTTTTTAAAGTGGGACACCCTGTATTTGTCTCCCTTCAATTTGAAGCAATATCTTTTATCAAAATAGTGAATTTATTTGTTAGAAAAAATTTTTTTAAGAAGTACGTAATTTTTTTTATTCTATAGTTTTCTTCATCGAATTTCACATTATTACCTAGCATTATGATGTCATTATTATCAAACCATGTATTGGTTCGTATGGATTCCGTCCAAAGTGGTATAAATCCGAAAAAAAAAATAAATTATTTTGAATGCATCTTAGTTTATTTATATTGTTTTTAAAAAAATGATCATTTGGTTTTTGTTTTCAGAATGGATCCTGGGAAGTTTTATGGCTAATCTAAATATGTTAACTGTATTCCTGGTGATGAAGAACTATTTAAGACGGTTTAAGTTTAGATTCAGATAATGAGTATATTCCTCGATGTCGTCAGTGCCAGTCCAATGATATTGATAGCAATAAATTTGGATAAAAACATACCTATTTGCTCTGGTATAAATGGAGTTGTCAAAAAAAAAAGAAACCTAAAAAAATGTTATGGGAATCAGGCCATTTGAAGCATTTTAATAAAAGTGATTATGCATTTAAACTCGTTGTAGAGCTTCCAAAATGTATCCTTGAGTTGGAAACTCCTGCAGATTTTTTCTTGTTTTTGTTTCCAAAAGAATTAATATCCATTAATGTTGAACAATCAAACATAAAACCTCTGCAGGATAACATAAACAAACCTGCCAATATTACCAAAAACGAAATGGAGCAATTTATAGGAACTATAACATAATTATAATATTTATGTCATTGGTGAAATTGCCATAATCAAGACTTTACTGGAATGCAACTGTAGGTCAACCACAAGTATTTGAATCTATGACCTGCAATAGATGGAAAATTACAAAAAAAAACATCGTTATTTTAGTGATAATAGTAACTCCATTCCTGTTGGTAATGCAGGTCATGATAAACTATTCAAAATTCGACCTCTATTAGATAAGATTAAACAACACCTTTTACTGGTTCGCGAGGAGGAACATCTAGCTGTTGACGAACAAATTATTCCTACGAAATGCCGGCATCATCTCAAAATCATATAATCATATAATCCGGCAAAATCTCACAAGTGGGGATACAAAAATCAAGTACTTAGCCACAGTATCAGGTCTTAGTTATGACTTTGATATTTTTGCTGGTGAACAAAGCAATATTTTTTTAAATGAAGCACCTGTTTTAGGAGCCAGTGGAAATGTTGTCACTGGACTGATAGAGACAGTGTCGAAGAACTTTAATCACAAAATATTTTTCGATAACTTGTTTATTAGTCAAAAATTACAGATTTATCTTAAAAAAATGGGTTGTTCCTTAAAGTAAGGTTCGACTTAACCATGTTCCAAATTCAGGAACCCCATTGGAAAAAGAACTAAAGAAAACAGAACGTGGTTTCATTGTAGAACAATTTGCCCTTGTTGAAGACGTAAACATAAGTCTAATAACTTGGTTCGATAATAAGCCAGCAAATATGTTATCAACTTACGTTGGTAGTGAACCTAGAACCACAACACGTATGAACTTCCAAAAAGAAAAAACGTACAAAGAGATTCCATTATTCCGTTTAAAATGACGAGCCAAGTAAAAAAATAAAATAAACTGACGAGCCACAAGCCAGGCTCGTCGGTATATAAAACCGCGGTATTACAGTGATACACTGGCGAGCTTTACCGACGAGCCACAAAACCGCGGTTTTACTCGCCTGTCGATCAGGGCTTAAAAATATTACTTACTAGAATATAAATTCTTGGTTATATTTTATTGTTTTTTATCATTTAAATATTTTATCGTGTATCTCTTAACAAATAAATTTATAATATAACCTTACATTTTTTTTATTTCAGATTTCTCTAGATTCTCTATTATTCTGACAATACGGCAACTCTGTGTGAAAATGTCAATGTCGAAATTGAATGATCTGTAATGCAGATTAAAAGGAAATAATTTATAGTCATTTATTATTTTTGTATTTTATAGAAATATCCCATCTATTGTATATATCTATTCTAGTTCTTTAAGATTGGGGATAAAACTGAAAGCAAACAACATCCCTGTATGAGAAATGGTACGTTGTCACCGTCCATTTTGACCAAAATGCTGATAAAGTACGGAAAGTAATTCGCACACCTGCCGATGCACATATCTCGAATAGTGTCCACCGAGGCTTTCCTCCCTTTTTCGATTATTGTAGATATAGGAAGTTACAACACCTAAGGGGCTGCATCCCTGCCAGTTTGTGTTTGACCACAGGCGACCATTTTACTTGGGAATTGTTTGCATTATATATCCTAGCCCTAAGACCCCCGTGTCCGAAGAGTATCAACCATAAAATGGATGGAATTACGAGCATGTTGTTCTAAAACTAGCGACTTACCGATATTGTACCGCCAGTGGCAGGCGGGGGGAGTCGACATCGTCCAATGTTCCATCACATCTACAAAAATGCTTATTAATTTTTTCTCCAAAAATATGTAAAAACCGTCTATTGTAACTGATTAATAGTTTTGTAGGCTGTTTCATGTTCGCGCCATTGCTTATACGGTTCGTATATGTTAAACAATACCAAGAGTTTAACTATTACAATAAACAAGTTAACTAATAATAATAACTATAAATATCTTTATATATCTTATATATCTTAAAAATTAGTATTCTCTTCTACGAGAAATTAATTATGAAAGCGGTTCAATCGCTGATTTAAATTACTCCAAAATATAAACGAAATAATCAATAGAGGAAGTTAAAAAATGTAAAATAATGATACTTGGTAGGTGAAACGAAAGATATTTTGTCCTGTTGGCATTATATACACCTTAATGCAAAAATCACAAACAACGGTAATTGTAAGGAAGAAATAAAAAGAAGAATCGCTATAGACAACAGTGTTCCCATCCCTGGATTGAGATTATATTATGCTAGGGCCGTAAAATCATAGTAAATTAAATAAAAATATATAGAAGATTAAAATATAGAAATAAAATTATATAGAAGAAATTAAATAATGGTAATCAATTGTTTGTATGAAACTAATACATTGAAAGTTATAATTTAAATTCACAGATTATTGAAAATATAATTACAGAATCTGCAAAAACTCAAATTATGCTTTTCTGAAGACTCTTACTTCCTATTGTCATCTACACTGCAGAATCATGGACAATGAAATAGACAGATGGAAAACGGATTGATGCTTTCAAAATATTCACTTAGAGACGTATGCTTAAAATACCATGGATATCATAAACACAACAATGTTTGAATCCTTGTCCTGGTAGTACAGCGAAAAGTTGAAAGAAAAAGGTCCAGAAGAAGATGACCAAACTATTTTAATCATTTAATTATAGGCATATCTAATAATGACTGCACTAGAAGCGCCCAGTTGCTAAGAAATGGATCTTATAGCGTGTTAATAGCTACCAGCACAACTTCAGCATCCCGAAACTATAGGCGAGAAAGTAACAGCGATTTTGAAGTCGGAAAAGGTATCAGCTTTGTCTAAAATTTATCGACCAGTCTCTTTCCAATATGATCTCTTTAAAGTATAGAATAAAAAGCAGGAAAGCTGTAGGGCCTGATAATATCGAAGCTGATTTTTTAAAACTCTTGGAGGAAGAAGGAATAAATTGGATCACGGCTGTCTTCAATAAAATATACAATACAGGAATCATCCCTGATAAATGGCTAGAATCAGAATTCATAGCAATACCTAAAAAATAGGGGGCTAAAAAGTGCGAAGAATATCGAACAATCAGCCTAATGAGACACATGTTGAAACTGTTTCTTAGAGTCATCCATGGAAGAATTTATAAGAAGTGCGAGGAACAAATATCGGACAGACAGTTCAGCTTCATTAACGTAGTGGGTACCAGAGAGGCACTTTTTGGAGTACAGGTACTGATTCAAAGATGCAGGGACGTTAACTGCGACGTATACGCGTGCTTGATCGACTATGAAAAGGCATTTGACAGAGTTCAACATCAAAAGATGATAAACATTTTAAAAGAAGCAGACCTGGATGACAAAGACCTCAGAATAATTTCAGAACTATACTGGAATCAGACCGCATACATGAAAATTAACGGAGAAGAAACAGATCACATAAAAATACTACGTGGAGTTAGACAGGGATGTATCCTATCGCCGTTGATATTTAATATGTAGGTACTCAGAGAAAATTTTTAACGAGGCTCTTTACGGAATAGACGAAGGCATCCTTCTAAATGGTGAAAGAGTAAACAATGTTAGATATGCCGACGACACCATGGTGATAGCAGATAGTTTAGAGGGACTTCAGAGGCTAATGGACAGAATAAACGAGTACAGTCAACAGTACGGACTAAATACTTAATACCCACAAAACGAAACAAATGATTATTACCAAGGAGAATATAAATGGGGCTCATCTATACATTAATGGGACGCAGATAGAGCGAGTAAAACAGTATCGCTACCTGGGAACTATTATAAACACACAGTGGAGCAATGTACAGGAAATAAAGTGCCGCATAGGAAAGGCAAGAACGGTCTTTAACAAAATGAGCGCCATCTTCAACAGTCACAACATATCCCTAGATACAAAAATGAGACATTTGAGATGCTATGTTTTCTCTGTGTTGTTGTACGGGGCGGAGGCATGGACGCTTACAGACACCACTATTAAAAAACTTTTGAGATGTGGCTTTATAGAAGAATGCTGAGAATATCATGGACAGCAAGGATCACGAACAAGGAAGTTCTAGAAAAAATGAAGAAGGAACCAGAGATTGTGTTTACGATCAAACGCATAAAATTGCAATATCTGGGACACGTTATGAGAAATCAGCACCGTTACTCCCTGCTGCAGTCTATATTGCAAGGTAAAGTCAAAGGTAAGCGAGGACCCGGTAGAAGGAGAATATCATGGCTGCGGAATTTAAGAACATGGTTTAAGAAAACATCAAGGGAGCTGTTTCGAGGCGCAGCGAGTAAGGTCATGATTGCCAATATGATTTCCAACATCCGAAACGGATAGGAACCAGAAGAAGAAGAAAGGTATAGAAAGACTTTTCCTAAATGGCATAGGAAACAAAGTAGACTAAAATCTTATCACAACAAGCACGTTTCAGACGTGCATTATATAATGCAGTTATTTTCAAACTGTCATAGACTGCTCTGAAATCTGTGACAGTGGTGGGACAGAAGAGATGGTGTGTATCTATGTTATTATACACAAATTACTCATAGTGATTTTTCTAGAATCTACCTATGTACTTGAATTTAATATGTAGTTGACTTTCCAGCAGTAAATCCGCATTGATATTCACCAACAATATCCTTTGTAAAATGTGTAAGTCCTTCAAACAATACATTGCCGAAGATTTTATATGCAGATGCTTACAGAGTAATGCCTCTAAAGTTCTTACACTTCAGTTTATCACCCTTTTTATGTGATCAAATATTCTTTTTCTTCTTAGAGTGCAGTCTTACTACGGAGCTTGGCAATCAAATATTACAATGTAGTAAAACTTGGTATTTAGGCGATTTTATTTCACTCTGAAGCAAAATAAGAGTCCCTGAAGGGGTCAGAATACTAACCAACCAACACTAGAGTATACGAAACCCTTTGTTTATGCTGACTAACTAATCATCCCCGCGCAGGAAAGAACTTTTGAGAAACTTAAAAGCAAACAAGAGCAGGTCCTCGAGATTATGCTGAACTGCTAGGTCCTTCCAACGTCTCTTAAACCTTGCAATAAAATATACTTGTTTATTATTAAACTTACTTTAAATTCAAATTAAATATGTTATGAGCAATCCAATCTTTTTCTGGTGATCAATTTTTAAAAGGATTTATTCTGTAAGTTCGTTTAAGGTAATCTTGTACACAAATTTTTTACTACATTCGATCAAATCCAAATCCCCAGTCTGCT
Source organism: Diabrotica undecimpunctata (assembly GCF_040954645.1). Taxonomy (NCBI): domain Eukaryota; kingdom Metazoa; phylum Arthropoda; class Insecta; order Coleoptera; family Chrysomelidae; genus Diabrotica; species Diabrotica undecimpunctata. Next base: position 6,201,912 of record NC_092807.1, read on the forward strand.
AATTTGGTTAATGCATGAACTATTAGTTACTCTTCTTCTTTGGTAAGTACAGTAGGTTTTCCAAGATCTTTACGTTTAAAATTATTTACACGATTCAATAAAGTTGTTTGATTAATGGCATACATTTATCCATTTTATCCTTTCTCTAGTGTATGTCTTTTAGGATCTCTTTAAAAAAAAGCTTATAAGTTAGTAGATACCTAATGAGATCAAGATTTTCTAATTGACTCAGCGTGTACAGTAGTCTACACAGTTTCTGTGAAAAACATGGACTAAAAATGAATATAAAAAAGACCAAATACATGATAATAACAAAGAAAACAAATATCAACAACCGAAATAAGAGCTGGGATAGAAATAGCAAGAAATACGTTTGTAAAAATGAAAACAATTCTCTGCAACAAAGACCTTAGATTAGAACTGAGAGTAAGAGCACTGAGATGCTACGTGTTTTCGATACTGCAATATGGACTTGAAAGCTGGACATTAAAGCAAGAACACATAAATAAGTTACAGTCCTTTGAAATGTGGTATGGCAAGAAATGGGCAAAGAAGGAGAAATAATAAACAGTTACAATATCTGGGATTCGTAATGAGGAGACAGCGATATGAACTGCTAAGGCTGATAATATAGGGAAAGATAAGAGGAGGAAGGAGTATAGGAAGAAGGAGAGTGTTATGGTTGAAGAATTTAAGGGACTGGTTTAAATGCAGTTCTATAGAACTCTTCAGAGCAGCAGTAGATAGAGTAAAGATAGTGATGATGATATCCAACCTCCGATCGGGACACGGCACTTAAAGAAGAAGAAGTAGTGTGTTACATTGGCACATGGCAAAGTTATCAAAACAAGTTATGGATGTTTTCTTTTAATAAAGCAAAATATAATATAATATAACAAAATATGTCAAGTTAATTAATAATAATTTAAAACAACTTACGTTATACACAAAATGCTAAAATTCGCTAGAATAATAAAGATTTAGTTAAATGTGTCGATAACAATTAAAGTAAACTGTGTACCCAAGCTTAATCAAGCCATTCAGAGCGATGCTGGGAATATTTATATTTCACTATGCATCAACAATTTACCCATATAAATTACCATCATTCTTGTACTCATTGCGTCATGTAAGGACGATAAATATACGAAGACCGTTGCGTTTCTATTTAATTTTAGTCTTTTTACAAACTCTCTCTGATGACGGGTAGACCCAGAAACACCTGTTAGGGAGTTATAAGAGACTCAAATTAAATATATATATGTGAAACCTTAAACCGTTAATCTAAGTGTGAAACTTTAAAAATGTCCAACTTCCATTTTTCTTGGGTCTACAAAACTAAAGCGAGATATTTAAAAATGTATCAGTTTTGTCCGGTTTGACCTTATATATTTTTTTATCGACTGCCTTTTAATGGACCCATCTCTTGTCATTTACTTTATAAAAATCTAACCACTAATATTTTCTCAAGAAGTAGCATAAATATATTAGTAAAAAGATTAAAAAACGATGTAGAATCCATGGTGAAATTTTAATTACTATATAAGTAACTTTAGGTAAAGAAAATATTGTTTTTTTTTAAACAAGTCATCGTGGAGCTCAGACCCATCGGACTTCACTGCCTTTCAGGACACAGCATCCTATCTAGTGATTTTTCCCTCGTATCAACTTCTAATCCACCTATTTATGTTGAAAGTTACATGAGTCCAACGGCGATGTCTTTGTTGTTTTATCGAATAAAACGTCCACTTTATGGACTCAAACATGGATATATTTTTGAGCGTATGAGCGGCGTTTAACTTATTGTATTGTGGAAAATAAATAACGCAAATGGGTCGTCCGAGAGAATTGGCAAAAGATGTAGTTTTCCTTCCCTACGAATTGAATTTTGTTGATAAGTGTTATGGATGGTTAGTTTGTTCAGCTCAGCGTAATTCCAAAGTTGGGTTAATGTTTAGCACGTTGTATTTTACGCGATTTTCTGACAAATTTATGATTCCAATAAAAAAATGTCAAAATAATAATAAAAAATAATTGCGAAAACTATATAGGTTACCTTTTTATCTATAAAATATCCTGCAAAATGATTAATAATTAATAATTGACTTAAAACCCTTTGACGACTGCCGGTATGCTGAGATGACCACCTTTTCAAACATTTCGTTTAAACTTCCAGCGGTTTTACAGTCATACCAGTGTGTAAAATTGGTTGCCTATATTATATTCCAAAAAAAAAGACTCGAGAACATTCTACCAGAAGATAAACAGCTGTAGAAAAGAATTCAAACCCAGAATAACAGCATGTAAAGACAGAGATGATTCCATAATTAGTGAAAAAGAACAGATACTAAACAGGTGGGCGACTTATTTTGACGAAATGGTTAGCGACAGTCGTGAAGAAGACTAAATAGAAATTACTTTGTCTGAAATGGATAAAAACGCTCAAGAGCTGCCCCCCACTAAAGAAGAAATTAGAGAAGCCATTTCAAAACTGAAAAATAACAAAGCCCCCGGTTTGGACAATCTTCCTGCCGAACTCTTTAAAAATGGTGGTGATATCCTTTTTAAACACATGCATAAATTAGTAACCAAAATCTGGCTACGGAAGGGAACGCCCGCGGACTGGAAATTAGGTGTAATGCACCTTCTTTACAAAAAGGGAGATATGATGGTGTGTGATAATTATAGAGGCATCATCCTACTTAACATGACATATCAAGTATTGTCCAACGTATTGTACAGAAGATTAATTCCCTAATCCGGTTTCCAGCAGTTTCCAACCCAATAAATCAAATCTTCACAGTCAGGCAGATTCTTGAGCAAACGCTTGAGTTCGGAGTCAACATCCACCACATATTCGTGGATTTCAACGCCGCATACGATTCAGTCAACAGACAAAAACTCCTACAGGCTATGGTGGAATTTCAAATGCCGCTTTAATAGTTAATTAATAATTAATCAAATTTAATAAAAATCGGGCTTCAAAGGTTTAAATTTTAATACTGCTATTTTACGTCAAAAAAGTATTTACTTTTGTTCTTTTTGTACACCAAAACTTTGCCTTTGAGTTGAGTTAAGTTATTCACCCCCTATTTTTATCGTTAACGTCCACTCACAAAATCTGCTAGTTTTTTGTTAGATGGATTTCTACTTCTAGCAAGTATTCGCTTGTCCAAATAAATCTTGATGCCTGCTTAATATTTTTTCCAAATCCGGAAAAACAACGGAAACGGAAGCGTTTCGTCTACGTTGACGACAACGCCATCTTGACCGACGATGGATCGTCTCAGTGGGTCGCGAGGTGTGCTTCGGGGAATGGATCCCAAAAAAGTTTTATGGGGCAGATAAATATATTTATTCTGTTTTGTATAATTTTATCTTTATTAGGAAAAGTGCTAGAAAATTCATTTACCCGTAACCAGGGAGATGCAATTTCAGTTACATTGATCGTGATGTGAAGTCCCACGGACTCCTGTTTTAAAAATAAAAAAAGATTTAGGTATTTAAAAAAAATTTACTAAAATAAGTTACAACTGAATGAACTTTATTCGCTCATAGGTATGTAAGTAGTATTTATATGAACAAGTTATTAAAATGCCTTTATTTAATTTTGTTGTCTTCTATTTCTTTTCCCGGGTCTACTTCTTTTCCGTTTATACCTCTTAAATTCCATGTTGCCATTGTTAAAATGTTCTTTTTCTTCTATCTATCTATACAAGGATTTTTACAGCTGTCACAGCCTTCCTTCTTTCAGCCAACGTCTCCAGTCCTTTCTGTTCTGCCATTCTCCATCTCTAAGGTCCATCCCTCCATGATCTTCGGGGTCTACCTCTTTTCCTCCTTCCTATTGGGCTCCAATCCGAAATCTTTGCTATCCACCTTGTATGATCTGTTCTTCTCACATGTCCATACCAAATTAAACGTTTTTCTTCGATGTAGCTGAGTATGTCTTGTTCTACTGCCATTCTTCGTTTTATCTCCTCATTTCTGATGCGATCCATTTTTGTCACTCTGCAGCTTCTTCCATTAACTCCATTTCAGTTGCTGTGATTTTGGACCTGTTTCGTTTATTTATTACCCAATTCTCTGCTCCATAGGTCATTATACTGCGTACCAAGGTGTTATAAATTCTCTTCTTTGTATTTCTGGTAATCTGTCTATCCCACAGTACCCCGTTCATTTGTTTAATACATGTTTTTGTCTGTGTTAATCTGCTGGTTATCTCTTGCTCGGTGGTTCCATTTTTTGAGAGTATGTTCTTTTTCTTGTTTCTCATTATGTTGCTTTTAAAATGTAGTTTTTTTCTGTCTATGTTCATCGTCTCTAATTCACTTATGTCCTTATTCTGTACCTTTTCTATTTCCAGTTCCATCCATTTATTTTCTTCCACTAGTTTTTTGAACTAGCTTGCACTGTTTTATTTGTAGCTTTTTCTATCATATGTGTTTTTTAATTAGTGTCATCATCATCATCCGTTTTGGTCCACTGCTGGACATAGGTCTCCCGTAAATAATTCCAAAGTATTCTACCCTGGGCATCCTGAATCCAGTTGTGCTGAATGCGTTTTATGTCATCTGACCACCTTGTTGCAGGACGTCCTCGATTACGATAAGCATGGTGCCTAGGTCTCCATTCCAGAATTTTCTTCGTCCACCTTTTATCTTTTAAACTGGCAACATGCCCCGCCCAGTTCCAATTCAATATTGTAATCCTTTGAACTGCGTTGGTAACACCAGTTTTTCTCCTAATTGTTGCATTTGATACTCTGTCTCTGAGGGATATATTCAGCATTTAATTAGTGTAGCATTAAAAGAATCAGCTACAAAAATGGGTTTAATAATAAACACCAACAAAACAAAGTATATGAAAATAAGCACGCAACCACAAATTCCACGACTTCTTATTATAGAAAACGACGACAATAGGACGTCTGAGGTGGATAGGACATGTAATGCGGATGGAACAAAATAACCCAGCTAGAAACACGCTCCTTGATAGACCCGTTGGTCAGAGAGGAAGAGCAAGACCCAGAACAAGGTTCCTTGTTGCGTGAATGCGTGATTGGCGGAGAAAGGCGATTATAGAGAAGACTGGAGAGAAATTCTTGAGGAGGCTACGCAGAGTTGTAAAGCCAGAATGATGATGATGATGTGTTTTTTAATTCCAATTCCATCTTATGTCCTCTATAATTATGGGTATATCTTTCATTTGGGTATATCTTCTTATACTAAGTTTTCTTTTCATTTCTATCTCTTTTACTGTTAGGTCACATTCCATGTATACTTGTGTTTTTATTTGTTGCTAATTAACCTTTGGCTTTCAATACTTTTAATTTCTCTTTAATTTATTAAATTCAATGACACACATCATGAAAATTTTTTTGCTCTGTTTATTTTTGTTATTATCCCCAATTCTTTGTTTATAATGTTTTCTGTTTTAATTTTTAGTTGATCTTCATATGATAAATTTATAGGTAAGCCTTACATTATTAAACTGTTTTGCATATGCATTAACTATGCATAGTTCCATAGGTAATTCTATTTCCTCCATGTTTTGTTTCATAATCGCCATCTCCTTTTTCTGAATTTGGTTTTTTTGGTATTGACTCGTTCATTTGTAGTTTATATTCACTATTCACCTTCTTGATTTCCTTTATTTCATCTACTGTATTGTCCATTATATTTTTATATCCCCAAGCTTCCTGTTTTTCCTTTTGTTAACATCTACTAGTTGTCTCATTAATTCCATAATTTTATTCTGGTTATTTGTTTCATTTGTTTTTGTTTTGTTTAATCTGGTGTTCAAACAATAATCAGATGTAAATGGAGATCTTCAGGCCACAACAGTAGAGAAAGATGGTAGATCAAACGGACAAATTATTTATTGGAGACCATAGGATTGGACTAGTATTTATCACTTACGTAAATGTTTTAGTTTTAATATTCTTAATATTTTATTATAATATGACCTATTTAGTATATTTTAAAGCTGCTTTCATATCTTAACTGCCTGTAATACTGGTTGATTCATATTATGTTGTCAAGTTCTGAGAAACCACTTGTCCTTAATTCTCCTAAAAGAACAACAGATTTAAAGAATAAAATTACCTTTTAAAAGTAAGTATACTTTGATGACCTACGAGAATAGGGTTGGATTATCCCTATAGAACCGAGCAGTACCAGAGAACTACGAATACAGTTCTCTGGTACTGCTGGGAGTGTTCGTAGTTTTCTGGAAGTACGCAGTAGTTAACCAGAAGTCGAGTCATTCACATCTACTCGTCTACAATGACTTCTACTCTCAGTGGTACTACGTCAAGCTCTTCTACATCGCGACGTCGACCACCGATCTTAACCCTTAACTACAGAGATCCGGTATTTCTTACCGGTGGGCGGTCCCAAAAAGCGGATTTCGTGGTATCCGCACCACTTACAATTTCATGTGTCTCAGTACCTCTCGGCAGTTTGTATAACAGTGCTAATCAAAGCGGTCGGCGTGTATTGTGAATATTTTCTTTTGTAGCGCACATCAAAAATCCTAACTGGTAAAATAAGTATTTTTTAATTAGTCTTATATGGGTAAAATGTAAACTGTTAATAATATTTTTTTATGTTTTTAGTAAAAAAGTAAAGAAATGGACTCTGGAAATCATCCTGGACCTTCAAAGAGGGTTAAATTTGGTGATAAACATTTTTAGGAAATTTTGCAAAAATGAAATGAGGAAATTGATTCTAGCGCAAGTGATGTGGACTCAGATGCAGGGTATTTACCAACAGACCATGATACTGAATCAGTGAAGAAAGAAAAACCACTCATATTTACATAATGTGCAAGACTTCGATATGTTTGCAATGCACCGCAAGAGTTTCTAAGGAACGTGCCACTTAATTTTTTTGACAATTTTACCTCTTGCAAATTTTTTCTCATGGATGTATAGATTTTCGTAAATGCTATTTTATGTTTTTTTTTATGATTCCATATTAGGTTTATTTGTTTTTAAAAAATCTAAATTGATGTTCATAGCATTTATGGCTGTTTGTTTCAATATCCTTTAATAGATTATTCTTTAAATATCTTGTATTTTATTATTAAAATCACTCATTTCACCAGTTTCCTTTTAAAAACTATTGAAGGAAGTGCTATTGAGCAGATCTGTATCCATTGGAAACAAAGCTCCCGTTCTAGTTTTTTTGTCGCCAGTTGTCTGTCACATCAGTTTTCACTATAACAAATACTAAGGCTCAAGGTCAGCATAATTATATTCACTTAACAGTTATGGATATAATACTTTAAATAGACAATTTTCTCGTGTGTTTGGTAAGTCGATGCTGGAAACGCAATTCCAGTTGCCAGAAAAAAACTCCTTCGAGAACTATTGAAGGAAGTGTTGATCACCAGATCTATATCCATCTGATAAAAACCTCCCATTCAAACTTTGTTATTGTTAGTTTCCTGTCACATGTTTTCGCTATGACAACCAACAAGGCACATATTCGCTTAAAAGTTGTGGATGGACCCTGTTCATTAAACTTGATTGAAGAAGACGCACGACTTTCCTTAAGTACATAATTTAAATCAATAGTATTTTTTGTCTAGTTCATCTTTCCGATGTGAATGCTGATAGTTTGGTATTATGTTGTGTTAATGTTTAATTATGTATAATATACTCATTAAAATAAACCACATTAGGAAATAGAAAATTCTTGCAATTTCGGAACAAAGACATTTTATGTAAATTTACCAATATATTATTATCTTTGAAAAGAATCTCTATTGATTATCAATATATTCCATCAACTAACGAAAATGTTTGTTTCTCAGAAAGCAAATCAAGAAAATGTAAATGGCAAAAATCATTTCCTTATTCTCTCTCACGAAACATTCATCCATAATGTGGTGAAGTCCATATTTTACGATATGGTCGAGCTATTGGCAGTAAATCATGCTGAAATACGGGATCGGGTGGCTGGCGGGCCATCGCTTTTAAAAGTGATGACCACTAAAGTTTACACTTTGTGGTTATAAGGTTGATGCGCCATAATTCAAGCCACATGTCTGCCAACTTCATTATTAATCATTGATTTATAGAAACTGAGTAGCGTCGGACGGTTTTGAAACTTGCGAAAACTTCGGCATCGAAAGATATAAACAAGAAATTTCTTATCTTTCAGTAAACTCACACATTTTCTCCTTTTCTCGCATCGACAAAATATGTCTACAAAAATATGTAAACAGGTAATATATAAAGATATGCAGTGAATAATAAAATATATATATATATATATATATATATATATATATATATATATATATATATATATATATATATATATATATATATATATAGATATACACTTTAACAATTATCTGTATGATCGAAAAGAAATAATGTAGGATTAATTTTTTACAAGTACTGTGATAATATTAAAAAATAAAACATTTTATTGAAAAGTTTCCATCCCAGCGTCATAATTTTCCAACAAAAAAGCAAAAATTAATAAATTCTTTGCGCTAAGCGGACCTTAAACAGCCGAAAAGGGAGGAACAGAAATATTTCAATAATATGTTGTGTTTTAATCCAGAAAGTAGTCATCTATTACTGTGGCTGCATGGGCCACAGAGTAGGTCTCATGTGTAAGCTTTGGGTACAGAAAAAGCTTAACTACAGGGACGGGCTTTTTTCTTTTGTCATTTTCTTTTTGCAAAGAAAAGAGGGCTAGTTGGTCAAACTACTAAATAAGGCTCATTGAAAAGATTAAAGATGAGAAGATATAGGGCTGGATCGTTCCTAATAATCACACTTTGGTTTGGGAGAGAGAAATCAAACGTAACATTACGTTTAGTACCAAAAACTGGCCCAATTAAACGTTCAAATATGATTTGCAGATTATTACTTTGTCGGAAAGGTCCTTCTGGGTGTGTGCCGACGTAAACTTTCATGTTAAGGTAATAGAAAGTTTTGAAATCCACTAGCATAAAAAACTTTTAACCCATACTTCATTGGCTTATTCGGTATGTATTGCAGAAATGACACACGTCCCCTAAATGATTCCCGTTTTTCGTCTATTGTAAATATAATATAATAAACAGTAAAATGTTAACTAAATAATCCTTTAATCACTGCTAATTTCTGTCGATCTGTTTCTGTTCTACTCTATTTTGCACATCGTCGAATCGCAAACATTACAACAAAATCGAATATCTTTGTTGTGACAAATATCTGAAATATGTTGTCAGTTTGACTTGTAGTCCCGTCCCGTCAAATATAGCAGGCCTATTCGTTCTGTGCGTAACCATGGTAGGGGTATCTTGAAACGATGCCAGCGTGCGTAGCGGTGAAATATGACAAAATTGTACCTATCTTTTTACGCATAAATTTTATCAAAAATGGGTGAAAATATATGTTGCGTATTTAATTGTGCTAATAATAGCAAAAATAGTGAGTGTAGGTTTCCAAAGATTACATATAAATTAGAGAAAAGAAAAAGATAGATTCGTGCTATTAATATAAAAAAGTAAATATCACATAATTTCATTTTTATGCAATGAAAATAGGAAAAATTTAAATAATTTACCTTAATTGGTATTTCATAAGGCTTCAAGCTAACTGCAGCCTGCCTGATGACTTTAGCTTTTATATCATACATTTTACTATTATTGTTTTAAAAATGACATGCTCTTCCACATGAAAAACTTAATTTGCCAGTACTAGATGTTTACCTTTCTTTTCCGTTTGGGACTGAAAAGATAAATTATGATGAATTTTTAGAAACCCAGTTTTTAATACTACATTTATTTTGTACAGAAACTGAAAAAATATAATTAAAAAACTAATTATTAATAATTGTCAATTTCGTATGTATTTAACATATGTTTAACCTCAAATTGGGAGGTCCAAAACTGTTAGATGAAGGCGGTAGGTGTCGCGTCCGTCACGCACGGAGCGAATAACAGCTTTGATTTCTTTTTTGTCAGTCTCTTTGACTAGATACTGATGTCGTGCATCGTACCGTGGAGCTTTCGTCGCTAATATTATATTTGTGTAGTCAACAATGTCATCTAATATTTCTTCTGTAAAGAATAATAATAAAGAATCAAGAACACTCTGCTTTTCTCGTGTTATTCCTCATATTCCTCATAATCCTTAAAAGAGATTGGCGATCATATTGTCCCATTTTACTCTGCCTGCAGCAGTTCTGAAGAGTTTGTTGTAGTTTTTTTACTCCACTGCTTTAAATTTTTCAACCAGGACATGCATCGTCTCCCTGGTTCTCTTTTTTCTTTCACTTTTCCTTGTATAACGAATCGTATTAACTCACATTTTTCATTTCTTAGTATATGACCAAAGTAGCGCATTTTTTTTTCCTTCATATTATTGTGTACCTACTTCTATTTTTTTATCTTTCTTACTGTTTTTATGTTTGTTGCGTGTTGTGTCTATGATATTATCCACATTCTTCGAGAACAGTACGTCTCAAAGCTGGCAAGTCTTTTTCAGTTGCATCCGTAATTGTCCAGGCTTCAATTCCTTGTCTCCCAAGTGAGCAGAAGACGTAGCATGTCAAAAGTCAAGTTCTAAATTATATTTACAATTTTCCATTGCATAATGCGTAACGTAACTTTTAAAGAGCTTATATAGACATTAAGGTCAATATATACTTATTATCTTTATATTAAAACAAATTTTAATTTATGTGTTTATTTAGGTAAAGAAATTCATTTATAAAGCTACGAAATTGGGTACTGATAATTAGAAGTAAAAAAGTGCGGGGCCGGCCCATGCGACAGAGAAAGAGTACAACAGTCCTAAGTGATTCATGTATTGTTTCTCGTTTGGGTAGACAATCGTAAACCACTAGAAATTATGTCTTTGTACAGTGAATTCCATGCAGTTACTTCTAAATTATACACGGAGATAAAAAATGTAAATGACGCTCTGAGTTATTATCTCGGGCATTATCGTTTCGTATCGCGCTCATATCTTTCCTTTCTTAGGGGATATTGTTTATTATATCTGTTGGGAGTGTGCGGAACGAATGAATGGGAGTGAAATCTACTCCTGTGCTGCCCCCTACTTCCAGTTGATATGTAGAGCGGTGGGTCTTGATTTACCGCGCTTTTTCTTCCATAATAATATCTTTCATTCAGCCTCTAAGTCACATCATACTTTAATTAGAAGAAGAATATATGTATAGATAATCAAAATTTTACAAACAGTATAAAACGCTAAAATCTATGTAATAATATATAATCTATAAACATGTTATGCTAACTAAATTTAATAGTCAATAATATAAAACAAAATAAAAAATTATTAGAAAATATAATGAAAATCTTCTATAGAGCTCTTATTCTGCTCATGGCAGCATGGTCTACATGACCGCCTACAATTTTTTTAAGCCCTTCTCTCTATTCGGATTGCCGAATATAGGCCTGTCCTAATTCTCGCCATTCATCTCTGTTGTGTGTAAGACGTTTCCACATTGGTCCTGCAGTTCTTTTAATATCATCGCTTTCTCGTGGTCTTTTGGCTTCATATGCTCGTCAATTCCCGATTTCTTTATTCCACCGACCATTCTTAAGACGTTCGCTATGTCCAGCCCATTTCCATTTCAGTTTAGTTGCCTGTTCGACAGCACCTTTTATTTTTATTCTATCACGAATGTCTTCATGACATTGTCTCAAATGACAAAGATGACATGGAATACAGGCTTAGAAAACTAATTGAAGAATACCATAAATGGGGATTAAATATCAATTTAGAAAAGACAAAATACCTCTCAATTGGAGCTGAAGCAGAACAACTCGATATCGATGACAATCAAAAAATAAATCCATGCAACGAATATAAATACCTGGGCGTCATCTTCGACAGTAGTGGAAAAGACGAACGAGAAATAGAACATCGAATTGTACAAGCACGAAGATCTATAGCATGTTTGAACGGAGTTCTATGGAGTAAAGAAATATAAAAGAAAAGAAAATGGAACATCTATGAGACAATGGTTAAAACTAGCCTACTTTATGGAGCTGAGACATGGAGAATAACCGAAAAATATAAGAAAAAGGTCGAAGCCACGGAAATGGATGCCATCAGAAGATCGATGAGAATATCAAGAGCCGACAGAATACGGAATGAAGTGATAAAACAACAAATGGGTATAGAGGGCATTAGAGTTGAGGATATTGAGAGAAAACAGCTCATATGGTATGGGCATGTGAGCCAAATGGGGGACGAAAGATTGCCTAAAAAAACGATGATGTGGCAACCCCCAGAGAAGAGGAAACGAGGAAGACCACCACAGAGCTGGAACCTGGGAGTTAGGAAAGCGATTAGCGCTCGAAATCTGGACGAAGACCTAACTCAAGACAGAATACAGTGGCGTTTGGGAGTCGGACAACATCTTAAGACGTTATAAAAAACCGAATATATATATATATATATATATATATATATATATATATATATATACCTATATATATTGTTATGATTGTTTATTTTGACTTTAATCTTAGTTTATTGAGCCAATAAAAAAATATAACTTATTTGTTATCAAAAGTAAAATAATCCTTATATTACCTGTGTTCGATGGATTCAAAAGATTTTCTAGTTGTCTTTTATCGGGATAGAGAAGAAAGGATAAGAATACAAATATATTATATTACAAAGATTTACGTTTCTTTATTTTATATGAACGAATAAAACAATTATTAAATTCTGTCGTTATCTTATCAATCAGCATACAAGAAAATTAATCAAATTTTTATAATAATAAGATTATAAAGCTACATACAGTTATATTACGTGAAAACCAATTTTACTTAAAATTTTCTTTACTTGAAACAAGAAACAACAAAACTTTAAACTTTTGATTAGCCTAACAAAACCTTAGTTCTTAAATTTGAATGCTAATGATCATGATGTCAAACCGATCCTTTACAGATATAAAATTCAATTGTACAAACACTTACAGCTTATTTTCTTCTTGAGTTGTATGTTGGAAAATACCCAGAAAAGTCCAGTCTCCTCAACGATGTGATCTCTCCTCTTTGGCACCTCGGCTCTTTCTTAACGTCTCTGCAAAACTCCTGCAGACTACACAAAAAACACCTGATTCACTTCTCCAAACTCAGCTACTTATTTATGACACCAGGACCTCCTTTGGTCAACTTGATGCCGTAAGAATACTTTCACATATACTTTATAAAATGCCCACGGTAGATACAAGGACCTCTTTTAATCTACTTGTTATCTCCTTCTTCAAACTATTCACTTCTTTTCGTTACGCCGGTATCCAAACTCACGAACCACACCCTATCTTGAGACAAACGACTGTTTCCTTTCGATGACCAAAATATGACTAACTTCTCCTCTCTCATGATCGACTCACAAATTCCCATTTAAAAACGACCATCCAATCAAAAGCTCAAATTGTGTTTACCATGATTTTGGAAAAGCCTAATTTCGGTTTCAGAGAAAAACTAAATAGCTTACTTTAAAATTGGTTTTTTCAATACATCATTTATACATATTTCAAAAGATTAGAATATGGTCATTTAATACTCGACTATACAAACAATGAAAAGATTAACTTACAGGTAAAATGTCTTCTAATTATAAACAAAGGTTTTTTGATAATTTTGTTTGAAACGGAAAAAGGTCGTTTGCCAAACAAATTTCTATTCTTATCTACACTAAATCTTATCTTAAATTACTATATACAATTTGTTTATATTGATATCTTGAAATTTTATTTCGATGGATTTTTTTATTTATTTTTCTTTGGTTGGGAAAGAAGAAACATAACAAAATATATATATATATATATATATATATATATATATATATATATATATATATATTTAATGTCTTCATTGGCTTTATGGTGTTTGAGTGAGATACCCAGCATCTGTCGTTCCATAGCTCTTTGAGTTTTTTCGATCTTCTCCATGTTTATTTTAGTGAATGTCCAGGTTTGAGCTCCACATGTGAGTACAGGTAGGATACAGGAATTAAATAGTTTGGTTCGCAGTCTTTGACGTATATTTTTATTTTTAAGTACGTATCAGAGTCTTCCGAATGCTGCCCATTCTGTAATCTGATTGTCTTTGCTAACCTTGACATTTTGACCCAGATATGTATATTCATCTACGTGTTCTATCTCTGTCCCTTGGATGTTTATCATAAGTTTGTCATCTTTGTTTGACAGTAGTTTAGTTTTGCTGAAATTCATTTTCAGTCCTTTTTTTTTTAGGGATTCTGTGTGTACCTTCTCAATCATTGTATTCAGTGCATTCCACGTGTCGGCCATTAGTACCACATCATTTTCGTATCTAAGATGGTTCAAGTATCTTCCATTAATAGGGATTCCCTTATTTTCCCAGTCTATTGACGTAAAGATATCTTCTAGGGCTGATGTAAATAATTTTGGAGATATTGTGTCTCATTTTCTTGACATTTTAGCTTGTTCGTAAATATTATGTATTAATATTGTGTACCTGGAGTCGATCCAGTTGTAGACTAATTCTTCTTCTATTGCCCACGGTTCTACGCTATCAAAAGCTTTTTCATAGTCTAGAAAATCCAGTCATAATGGGAGATTGTATTCGTTAGTCTTTTCTATTAGGATTTTTAAAGTATATAGATGTTTGTAATAATCTTTGTAAAGGTTTTGTAAAGTTGTGAAAGAAGTGAAATTGGTCGATAATTTTTCTGGTCTGTGTTTTCTTCCTTATTGTGTATTAGTATTGTTTTAGCAGTATTTCATTGTTGGGGTATGTTGCCTTCGAATAGACATTTATTAAATAGTATTTTTAGATATGTAATGGCTTCTTCTCCGACTTCCTTCAGTATTTCTACTAGAATTCCTTCGCTTCCAGGAGCTTTATTCCTTTTTTATTTCTTTTACTACTTTTTCTATTTCTGCGTGGTAGTTTTGAGTTGACATTTGTTATCTGCCTTTACAATTTCGGCTTTGAGGAGTTAGGGAGATCGTTTCTGGAACGATACAGATCGGCGTAGAACTTTTCAATTGAGTTTGCTATATCAGATTTACTTTTTTATAGTTGTCCTTGTTCATTTTTAATGATTATTATGTTTTTATTTCCTAGTTTCGGTTTGGTGCATTTGAGACTTCGGTTTTTCTCTATAACTTGTTCTATACGGTCTTCTTGATGTTTTTTAATGTCCTCTTTTATTTGTTTTTTACAATACTTATCTCAAATCTCTAAATTTAATACAAACGACAACTTTAGGTATATGTTTAGGTGCATTTAGATCTAGTTTCTTTGAAAGCATGTGCATTGAATCTGTCGAACCTCCACTTTCCATACGAAGTCAGCTTCTACTCATTAATATTATTTATCAAGTTCCTAAAAATAGAGACAGATCTGTGTACCCTCTGTCACAATTAGTAAAACCTTTGTTAGCAGATGTAGAGCTGATAATAACTAGCAATAACTTAGCAATAACACTAGCCTATCTATACGTAAAAAACAAGAAACTCCTAGCCGTCTTCTGAGATAATTATTTCAAGAAGCAATAAATACCAAGGAATACAACCAAATTCTTTACACTGACGCCTCAAAAATAAAGAAAATGCTGGCTATGCTGTCTGTATCGAAAATACAACCCAAGCTGTACACTGACTCTTAGCCACTTGTAGTATTCATCATGCAGAATTATATGGAATCCTTAAAGCTGTCGAAAGGACTCTACCTAATATCAAATCTATAGCAATATGCACTGATTCTCTTTCTTCAATTCAAACCATTTCTCATTAAATCTGATAGTCCAAAAAATTCAACATATCTATCCAAATGCGTATATGTTGTAATTGACTTTTTTTTTCAAATATTTCAAATAAGCAAATCAAATAATAATGTAATTCGATCGACATGCAATCCGAAGCTGATGGGCCATTTCGTTTCATCTTTATATATCAAGATCACCTTACAAAATTCGTAAATTAATATCTTTAACTCAACAGAAGGCAGATAAAATAGCTATGCACATATTTGCTAGAAATTTTCAGCATTTTTGGAGCACCTTTAATACTCCAATCGGATAATGGCCGTGAGTTCGTTAACACAGTAATAAATGAACTGACAAATATGTGGCTGGATTTAAAAATTGTTCATGGAAAGCCTCGGCATAATCAGTCGCAAGGAAGCGTCGAAAGGGCTAATCGTGACCTTCAGGATATGCTAATAACATAGATGGAAACAAATAATACATCTAAATGGTCTGAATGCATTATATTTATTTAATTAATGAAAAACAAGGCATTTCATGCAGGATTAAAATGGTCTCCCTACGAAGCACTGTTTGGGTCGAAAATAAAAGTTCGTCTATGGAATTCTGTCCTTCCAAAGTACTGTATTATTAAAATAGAAACGAAAAGAGATATTTAACATTTATTAGATGAATTAAATAGTGCAGAGGCAATAATAATAACAAAGTTGCTGTGACAAATTCATCGGACTCATAAAAATGAAAAGAGAACTACTACAGGTATATTGTAAAGCTATGGGTAGTAAATAATTATTGGTATTAATTATTCATTTTTTATTATTTACAGGTACAACTTTTATAACCAGTTCAAACATACCAAATGGAAATGACAAATTTAGCTCTTCTGTAAAGATTATTCTTCCAGTTATCACAGAAGTCGCAGACAAATATGAAGTACTAAACGAAACTAGCCATTTTAAGCCATCTGTGAATATTCCCCCAGTTATGACAGAAATCGATAAAACAAACAAAGTACAAAACAAAAGCAACAATTGCTGGTATTCTGTAAATCTTCTACCTCCAGTTAAGCCAGAAGTCGAAGGAACATTTGAAGATTTAAATGAATTTAACGAAACGTTAAATAAGAATCTTATATCAAATAACAGCCTAATTTTTTTTGGTGTTTGTGTCGAACGGTTGCGTATGTATCTCGTGCAATATGTTTGTTCATCCACACTGTTGTGCTGAAATTAACGAAAATAATAAAAATGATTTAAGGTGTAAGAAAATATGTAGATTCTAAGCAAAAGATGGTTTGCTTCAACGAGCAAAAAAAAAGGAAATTAAATTCCAATAATTTGTTACCGGCTGCAAAAATTGGTGATACTGTTAAATTACCTGTCCCCGATGTTGATAAAGAACGAGCTCTTCTTCTAAATGTGACTATATTCTAGAGATGTTGGCGACCACATTGACCCATCTTATTCTATTCACAGCAGCTCGAAATAGATCATTTGACCTTAGACCAGTTCACTTCCTAAGATTGGCCAGCCAGGATATACGTCTACGTCCAGGGCCTCTCTTACCCTAAATTTTGCATTGTAGAATCAACTGTAAAAGTCAGTATTTATCATTACGCAATGATGTGTCCAATTTGTTATGATGATGTGTTACATAAAGTAAGCCAATTTTCTGTTTTTTATGGTGTTCTTTGTCTTTTCTTAGCCTCTGAAGAATAGTTATGTTACTCGTGTGGTGTATATATGAGACTCTCAACATATGTCGGTAGCACCACATTTCAAATGCCTCTAATAGTTTTATGGCATCCACTAGGAAACTAAGTTCCTGTAGCTGGCTGTATACCATGTATCACAAAAAATTTTATTTTAAATCCTTAGTAAAAGGTATATAATAAAATACCCAAAAGGGCTATATCACAAATACATTACAGAACGTTTTCGGAATGTAAATTCCATCATCAGTGTAAACGGAAAGTATATAACCACTTTAATTAAAAAGAAAGTAAAATTTAAAATGTTGACTAAGGTTATGCAAAATGTGGTTAATACTTACAAAAAGTACATGCTATGAGCCACTGAAATATATGGGTGAATTTTATGGCATCTTCTGTAAGCAGCGAATTTTATGGCAGCTTTCTACTTCATGGAGGAGGACACTAAAAAAGTAACATCTAAGAATTCTTATGTGTATATTGATACTTAAAGATAAGTTGCAGAGAATCTTTCTAAGGCTGTTAAAAGAGCTTATGGCTTTTTGAATATGAGTTTTTATTTCGTAGTTGTGATCCTAAGTATTCTTAAAATTGCAGCCTAAATAGCATATTTTTTTTTCGAGCGGATGCAAGAAATGTATTGGGCGTTCTTATGACAGTTGGAGATAACATGTATTACAAAATCGGTACAAAAAAGAGCACATTTATTGCACAGAGATTGCAGCGACTTCATCTCTATGTGGTGGTCAAGGATACTGTTCCAGAAATGAACATATCGTTTTAAAATATAAAATAAAAATATAATTCCTTATAATTTTCTTAGTGTAGAATAAGTAAAATAGTCATTTCATCAAGTTTGCTCGGGATAGCCGACTCATTGGCGCCACAGCCTCTTAAATAGTTTTCACACCTAAATACAAGAGGGGTAATCTTCACTTTTACGCATCAAGTAGTATTTTATCAGTTCATTCTCACACATCGCCCTTGAGGCATGTGCATTTTAAAACACTCTCAATTCACGTATAAAATATTTCTCTACGCCGAAATCGGGCATTTTCTAATAAATAACGGTTTTCTCTTTCACGTGATATAAAGAAAGAATTTTTTGATATTGTACAGTCAGCTACGGCCGTGTTGAGGCTTCTTTACTCTAAAAATAGTTAATTATAAGTCGATAAACTTAAAGTGAATTTTATTTCTCTGGAGCTATATTTGCTCACATTAACAATCCTTATCCTTCAACGGTCACTGAAGAACCAAACCTATGGAGATACATCCACTCACAAGTCCTTTGAAGTAAGTCTTAGAATCAAAAGATTTCCAACCCTCTTATGTAGGGAGCCAGTTACAAGGCTCCCCCACAGATACAAAAGATGATCGAAAAAGAGCTACTGTAAGGCAGCTAATATTTTATGTAACTCTAAGTATCAAGGAAGTTTGTCATGTTTGAATAGCAGGTATTTTTTATACAAGTGGCAACGTTGTATTATTTTCTAACACATTATTCAGCAAACTCATGCAGAAGTAAAAAACTCTGTTGGTCTGCATCGTTTGAACTGACAAGAACCACGTGATCAAGTCGAGCAAGGAAGCATGTTGCTCTTTACGTATTAACATTTACAACCATTGTCATCGATCTAGGGTCACATTATATTTTAAATTTTAATATGTAAATCATCCACTGCAATTTTAGTGTTAGCTACAAGTACCTACCAAAACAAGGCACTAAGGATGATCTGAGCTAGATTGAAAACATTATGCATCCCTAATTTTTGAAAGACACTTTTAACAAGTTTTAATATAAAATGTTTAAAAAAGTTTTTTACTAATACATATATTAGTTTTTTAACTATGGTATACACACAGCCAACTATTGGAATTTTCTTATTAATTTTACATTATCCAACATTAACCAAGAAGAATACTTAAACTCAACGTTAACCTATTAATGTCAATATATATATATATATATATATATATATATATATATATATATATATATATATATATATATATATATATATAGTTCAGCTCAAGATCTTCTTCTGCCGACTCCAGCCATTTTCTTCGGGGGCGGCCTCTTTTTCTTTTTGTACCAGCCTCCGTGTTTATTAATTCATTGGGAACTCTTCCTTCCTTCATTCTTGCTGTATGTCGGAGCCATCTTAATCTTTAAATTTTAGCGAGTCCTGTTATTTTTGGTTACCCATATATTTGTATTATTTCTTCATTCGTTCTTCTTCGCCAGATCTTCCCCTCTTTTACGCCTCCGTATATCCTTTTAAGAATTTTTCGTTCCCATCTATCTAATCTTACTTCCATATCTTTATTTAGTGTCCAGGTCTCGCTAGGATAGAGTACTGTAGGTCGGATAACTGTTGTATATATTCGTTTTTTTGCTGTTCTGGATATTATCTTCGACCTCAGTATCTTAGTCAGGCTCCCAGCACTCTTACTACCTTTGGCCATTCTTTTTATGATTTCTTGGTTCTCTTCGTTCCTATTTGTTAGTGCCACTCCCAAGTAATCGACTTGGCTAACAACTTCAAAGTTATATTCTTTACTTGGGCTTTGTATCTTAAAGGACTGTCCTTGATGATTTTCGTTTCCCCTTATCACCATTTATTTTGTTTTTTTTTTCGTTTATTTCTAAACCATATTTCCTGGCTATTCTCTCTATTCTAGTAAAGATTTCTCTTAATTCTGCAGGTCTCCTTGTTATTAAGGTAACATCATCTGCATATGATATATTGTGCCTCTAGTGTAGATGTTACATTCTCGTAAAATCTTCTCTAAGATCAAATTGAAAAAATCTGTTGATAACGGGTCACCTTGTCGCAGACCTCTATTGGTGATAAAGCTATCCGAAACCCGTCCTTCTAACATGACTGTACTTTTAGTATCATTGAGTATGCATTTAGTCAGTCTTACTATTTTTGGTGCAAATTTAAAATATTCTAGTGCTTCATATACTTTATTTCTTTTTATAGTATCATATGCCTGTCTAAAATCAATAAACAGCATGTGTAATGTTAGGTTGAATTCATATGAGCTAGCTAAAATTTGTTTCATTGTAAAAATTTGGTCTATTACCGATCTGTTTGCTCTCAAACCTGCTTGATATTCACCTAGACAATTTTCAACTTTTGTTTTAATTTTATTTCTAATTGATATGGCCAGAATCTTATACACTGTATCTTGTAGAGCTATTCCCCTGTAATTTTTATATTCTGTAACGTCTCCTTTTTTATGCACTGGACATAAGATTGCTTCATTCCACTGATTGGGTATTTTTTCTTTGATCCACACTTCGCGTATTAACCCAGCGATTTCTTCTTGCACCATTTCGCCACCTTCTTTTAGAAACTCAGCAATGATACCATTTTCACTAGGTGCTTTGTTATTTTTTAAGTTTTTTATGATCTCTATAATTTCTTCCTTGGTAGGTACTTCTTCATTTACATCTGGGTCCCTTACTTCTTCATGTTGTAGTTGCGTTTCTTCTCTTTCATCTTGGTCATCTGTACATAATATGTTCTCGAAATAATTGGCCCACCTTCTTAATTTTTCATCTCTTCCACCTAACAGATTCCCCTCTTCATCTTTATAATATCTTGATGTGGTTTTGTATTGGGTTCGGTCTCGTTTTATTTCTTGGTAAAAATTCCTGACTTGTTCATGTAAAAAATCTTCTTCAATACGAACTAGTTTCTGCTCTAAACTTGACCGCTTCTTACTTCTACAAATCTTCTTTGCTTCCCGTCTTTTTACGGCATAAGCTTTTTTACTCTCTTCATTATTTCTTATTATGCTACTTGTTCTAGCTTTAATGTCAATATACATATCTGAATTTCGTACGACATTAACATTACATTTCGGTTAAATTCAAACTAACCGGTTAATGTCGATATTAACCATTTTCGAAGTTTAAACATAATATATATATAAATATAAAACTGTCTGTCTATATAAAGATAAAAATCTCTACTTGTTTTAATCTGATAATCTAATATTTCTTGTATTACATTGTAATACAAGTAAATCTTCTCAATGTGACAATATCCAATAAAAGACAACCCATCCGTTTGTAAAGTGTTGAGCGAACGCCCCCGAATCATCCACTTAAAAACGATAATTCCACAAAACGTATCATAATAATCATAAAGCACCGTCATAACTACTGTCAACAAGACCAGAATAATTTCAAGATGGCGCGTAACAATCATCTCGAGCATTAATAAAAGCAAATGACGGCATTAATTTTCAGTATTCGCAATAAATGACATAACGCATAAACGGAATGAGTCCTAAGAAGGTCTTTATGAACGTAGTTTGGAAGAGATGCTGTAGACGAGATGGGTGCAGAGATGCAACACAGTTGTAAAGGCGTAAAAGAAGGGAAGAACAATTAGAAATTAGCAGTGGTATAAAAGATAATTAAAATAAGTTTCAAGAATCGCATTTCCAAAAAAAATACAATGAAAAAAAACATATGACTATTATTGATATTTTTGTTGTAAGTACATTGCTGATTGAACTCCTATAAAATAAATATCTATAAAAAACTATGAAAGAGAACTGCATATACTCGTAAGATCAATGTTAAAACTATTGCACAAACATCTATATAGTTGGCCGAAAAAAAATGTGAACTCTTAAATCAAGATGAACCTGAAGGAGTTTTAAAAGTATGTTTTGGTAGATAACAAAAATGTCAAAATTGAGCATTCCCTATGTGTTTTGTTTGTCTTAAATATAAGTTTATATTATTTTAGGGACGAACATAAAACTGAAAAAAACATATTTTCTCTGCTGTAGGGACCAGTTCAAACAGTGCTTAAGTCACATTTTTATGGTTCTGAGTTATAGGTCTTTGAAAGTTTTAAATGTTTCCTATATCTAGATGTTTACAATGCAGAATATGTAATGTTTTTAAATAGAAAGTACAGTTTTAACCTATATGGTAACAGATACTACATAATTAAAAATGTATTTGTAAGTATAAAGCATTAAGTAGTAAATAATATTTTTAAAATTTTTTTTCTGACAATATATTGATCTAATTCTGCAACATATGAATGAAGAGATTACCGTTTAATCTCAAAAATACAGTGACCACCAAATGTAACCATAACGAAAAAAAGACGAATTGAAAGCTTTATTTGGTATTTTAATTCTTTCTGCGGCAAAGAAAAACAATAATTTATTAGCAGAGATTTAATTACAAGGAAAAAAGATTAAAGAGAAAGATAAATAAACACTTTGGACAAATTCGAGAAATTTGAAACATTTTTATCGGCTGCATAAAAAAACTTCAAACCTGTAGAAACAAATGCAATAAAAAAAATTTTAGATGTATAAAAAATTGTTTGACGAATATTGGTCTATGTGTGATCTTAACAAACTTGTTGCATATATTGTTAGGCTTATAGACTTCAAGCCACCTAAAACCACTAGAAAAAGGACCTTAGATCCGGATAAAGAAAAAGATTACAAAGCGACATTTTTTTCATTTAAAGGTGAATGGCATTAGAACTCTAGTTTGTAAAAAAAAGTTTTATGATCACATTGGATGAGACAAATACGTTTATTACATTTACGTATTCAAATATTTCAAGCAGAATAACTAGATCACCGAGGTCGTAATCCTTCTACTAAAAAGCATAATAAAAAAATTAATGCAGTGAGGTTCCACATCAATTCTTTTCCCTTGTATAAATCTCATTATACTTGACGAGAAAGTAGTAGATTGTATTTGCCATGCCATCTTAATCATTAGATAATGTACAAGTTATATTTAGCAGAAAATAAATCACCTGTCTCTAGACCTATCTAATAATAATACACCCAATATTTTTTTTATTTAAATTAACTTGCATGTGACATCTATGGTCATTAGCACGAGTTACGATTTATATGGTAATATCATATAAGTTACAAAATAATGTAGTTAACATTTAACATAAAGAGAAAATAATAAAAACTTGTAACATGGCATTTATATTTTGTTAAGAAGTTGACTTTTCTCGAGGAATTTGATAACCTTGTTGATTTGGTCTGTGCTGTTTACGACCTCTTTGAAGTTAGTACTGATATCGAGCTGTTATCGTATTTTGACATAAAAAGGGCATTTGATAAGTATACGCCTGATTCGGAGAGTCGTATGCTGACATTTTGGTTGTGGAGATGATGTCATCAGGTAGCCATGAGTTAGACGGGTATGTCCTATACGCAGTCTCCGTATAATTACCATATTTTTTCGAGATAAAATAGGATAGGTAAGAAGGTTCACTGAGGGTTTAATTTCATGCAGCGCTGAAGTAACATTATTCCAGTGAATCTGGCACTAATACCAGCATCGAATGGTACCCATGTTGGTATTAGTGGTAAGTTATATTTTGGTTTATAAGAAGCTGATATGTGTCATGAATATCTTGGACGATAGGATAATTGGTGGATATATCATTAATGAAGTGTGTAGAGAAAAGTGAATCAGAGCATACGGCTATGTGTGTATTTGGATATTGTTAGGCATATTTAAAAGCATACGTGTGCTATGTGAGATAGCTAGTAGTTCACCACGGTGGATACTACATTAAGGAGAAATTTTAGAGAGTTCGGTAGGCTCTTGTACAGTGGTTACAGAATATCCAACACAACTTTCAGTCTTTGACCGTCAGTGTAAAGAACTGTGTTATCTATTTTTGTTTATAAGTTCTAAAAAAAGAATTCTTAATGTACTAATAGTGGTATCTTCCTTATTAAATTTGGTGAGGGAAATATCATGATGTGGGAGTATGTTGGTCCAATAGGGATTATTGCAGAATGGTAGAGTTCTGGTTTCAGACAAATTTATATCTTTTAGTAACGGTTGTAGAAGACTGGGAATAGGATGCATAATTAAGTTACATGGATGGTTGTTATGGGGTTGGTGTGATGATGTAATTAAATAATATTTTGGATTGGACGGATTGGAAGAAATTGCAGCAGCATAAAAGAGAAGCAGGTGGCTAACGAGTGGCACATAATAAACCAGATCTCTTACTAGTTAAGAAACTTACTAGGCAAACAACACTTATTGATGTGGCGATACCGAACACCAATAATTTGCGTGGTAACCAGAGCTCAATCCTTTTAATACCCTAGGTATCTGGGATAAGTGGATGTTCCCCTTAGAGGGAGTGTAAGCCATATGGCTAAATCTGGATAATAAATTTAAAGTTACTGCTTCAAAAATTCATCACACTGCTGTAGACGAAGCATATGTTATGAAGAGCAGCGACACAGAGAAAGCAAAATGTGATAGTACTTTTAAATGCTACACTTTTAACTTACAGCAGTATCTCCTAACTCTGTAAATTCTTCTGTTACCTTTTACAAAAGACAACTATCGACATTTAACCTAACGATTCATGGAAATAAAAAAGGAAATGTAGCATGTTACATGTGGCAAGAAGGTGAAGGAGGACGGTAAGCGGGAAGGTAACAATGTAACTACATGTATGTATAAAGAATTAATATCACTACCACCACATGTTTTCAAAGTAACATTGTACTCGGATACATGCGGCGGTCAAAACAAAAATTCACATTTTGCTATGACATTTCTAATGGTAAATTAGCAATAGCTAATGGCAAAATAATACTAATTTAGAAGTTATTGACCATAAATTCATGATGAGTGGATACAGTTATATGGAGTGTGGTATTAATCATGGATTGATAGAAAAGCAAAAACAAACAGTTAAGTGGTCCAATAAGCCATCCATACGACTGGTATCAACTTGTGAGGAGTACAGTAAAAAAAAAGAAATTTAATGTTGTAGAATTTTACCATGGTGATTTCTAAATTTTTTTCGATCTTTTAAAAAGTAACTGTGCAATGCATAAAAAAGATAAAAAGGAAATTCTTTCAACTGGTTTGTAGTGACTGTGGTG
The DNA here is from genome assembly GCF_040954645.1 of Diabrotica undecimpunctata. Taxonomy (NCBI): domain Eukaryota; kingdom Metazoa; phylum Arthropoda; class Insecta; order Coleoptera; family Chrysomelidae; genus Diabrotica; species Diabrotica undecimpunctata. The sequence continues at coordinate 6,227,315 of NC_092807.1, forward strand.
CCTAGAGGTCAAACTAATGCTAGGTTGGTACCCAGCAATTTATATAAAAGCACTCTTGCTATATCAGTGCAGAAGAAAAAGAAAATTTTGGATCTTCTTACTCTGAAGTCCAGTATTTCATGATTTTTATAAAAATTTAAAGACAACTGATGCTGCCGATAAATGATTCCAAATTATGAAGACTTTAACATTGGCCTGCCGAAACCGCATTATTATTATTTCGATGTTTTTATATTGTTTTAATAAACAATAGCATTTTTTTGGACTAATCAAAATAGTATAAGTCATCTGGTACATATGATCCAAATAATATAAGTCACATTTTTTGTCATTTCCATTTATTTAAAAAAAAGAGATACTTTCTTCAATATTAGTATTTACAAAGTAAAATAAGTAAATATAACAATGCTGAATACCACGATTTATAGTGTATTTTTATGTATGAGAGAGTAATAAAATAATAAATTATGTATGCAAATCCCTAAACTGTTGATACGGGTGACTCAATGAAAAACAGATATTTGTCAACAAGTTTACAGAAGTATATAGTAAAACAATTTTAAATTGAGTATGACCACCAGGTATAAAGGTTGGAGCAGAATAGAATACAATAGTTGTTAGGATTAATAATCCCTAAATAAGGTTGCCAGTGTCGAAGTGATGGAGGTTAACAGGTACTAATGAATTTGCAAGAAATGTAAGATGTTTATTTTATTGGTTATATATAACCAATAAAAGTTTAATAAGTACCTACCTATTTGCAAAATAAAGTTTAATTCGTTAGATAAAATAAAACGTTTTATTTTATCTGAAATGAGTGCATTCCACGAAGTAAGGGTTTCAACAATCAAACATTTAATTCTTTAATTCCAGGAATCTACGACAGTAATTGACTAGATAATTACCTTCTAAACTTATTCCACAAAAAATGTGATAGTGGGTTTTTCCAGTTTGTAGGAAGGTTTGTGGCGTATTCAAAATTCTTAACAGTTCACTAAAAGTAGGTACTTCAGTTACAAGGTGCAGTTTATTGTGTATACTAGTGTTATGGAAAATTTGGAAGTGCCGTGTAAACCGAAAAATTGGTCCTCTAACAGTTAATGAAAAAACATTAATATTTAATTGTTTTAAATCATTTACAGACAAACGTTTATGTGAAAGTGTTGATAAGACCGTTGAGTTAGTTAGCAGTACACTTGGTGTTGGGAAATATACGATTTACAGAGTTATTAAAGAAGAGAAATGTGGTAGTTTTCAAATGCCACGTAATGCTCCAGGGAAACCAAAATTTCAAATAGAATATCATTTTAAAGAAGGACTTCGACGGAAAGTGCATGAATTCTTCTTTAGACAAGAATTTCCAACATTGGATAAAGTTCTTGTCTCAGTTCGAGATGATAAGGATTACCCAGAAATGAGTCGAAGTACGTTATGGAAACTTTTAAAAGAAATAGGCTTCCGCTGGAAAAAGAATCCCAGAAAGTCTATTTTATTAGAAAGAAGCGATATTGTCATATGGAGAAGACATTTTCTAAGAACCATAAAGGAAATGAGAAACCAAAAAAGAAAAATATTTTATCTTGATGAAACATGGATCAACGAGGGTCATACACCAAATAAATTTTGGCAGGATGAAACTGTTACAAGTCAAAGGCACGCTTTTGTAAATAACTTATCTACTGGTTTAAACCCACCATCAGGAAAGGGACGCAGGCTGATAATAGTACACATTGGCAGTTCAGACGGTTTTGTTGAAGGTGGTTTATTAACTTTTGAATCAACTCGTACCGGTGACTACCATGAAGACATGAACGCTGATGTCTTTCAAGAATGGTTCGAACAAATGATAGATCTTCTTCCTAAGAACTGTGTAATAGTAATGGATAATGCAAGTTATCACTCCAGACTTATAGAAGGACTGCTCGCAACCAAGTGGTTAAAAAAAGACTTGCAGAATTGGCTGAGTTCAAAAAATATTACGTACCATCCCGGATCTATAAGAAAGGAACTTTATTCGTTGTGTGCCCTTCATAAAGAAAAATTTAAAAAATACGAAATTGATGAAATTGCCAAAAATCGTGGAATGACAGTACTTAGATCCCCACCATATCATTGTGAATTAAACCCGATTGAACTGGTATGGGCACAGATAAAGAGTGAAGTTTCAAGAAAAAATACCACTTTTAAAATTCATGATGTTAAACAGTTGTTTTTGGAGGCCGTAAATAATGTAAAACCTGAAAACTGGCAAAAGGCAGTAAATCACACTATTAAAGAAGAGGAAAAAATGTGGAAGCTGGACAATATTACTGATAAAATGATCGAGCCAGTTATTATAAATCTTGGTTCTGAAAGTTCATCTTCTGAATCTGATTTGGATTTGTAACAAGTAGCTGTAAGTTTTATATTAATATTTTTATTCATCTATTTAACATACCTTAGACGGTTTTAAAAACTCTTTTTCTCTTTTGTAATTTTTAAAAATTTAAAAAAATGTGAATTTTTTAAAACCCTTTTTAATGTACGCCAGTCAGTTCTAATATAGTGTGTGATAAAAGAGGTCACTTTTGTTTACATACACATAACACTTTATAACACTGAAATAATTCATTTATTTTTTACAATTATTCAAAGTAATTTTTCAATTAATCTTGAGCACGTCCATGGAGTGGTCGGAGCTACCAGTTAAAATTATGCTAATTACTCTCTCGTTCATAAAAATAAACTATAGTAGACATGCCAAATAATTATCGTTTTTGGCTTCTCCTGAAAAGTTGTTTAAATTGAGTTAAAATCCTTTTACCGAGCAACCTAGAATTACTATGACACGTTTGCTATATTACCTAGAACTATATTTATATTTATTTAAAACTGTAAGAAAATCTACCAAAACAAGAAATAAACTTCAACAAAAATATCTTCAGTATAACATAATTAAAAAAATGGAGAAACTAGAAAAGCAAATTGAAGTCAAACCCCGCAAGGTCCAACTATCTAAGTTGAATACATCCCTTGTCCCATTCCGTGTAATTTTAGTGTTGGTAGTTTTGATTAGCAGAATAAAAAATGCCGTTTAGTCGTCGTGTCTGCGAAAATCCAAGCTAGTGCAAGATGTGCCACCAGAGGCTACTACTAATAATTACCCTTGTATGTAAACAGTAGCGGGGTAGATATCTTTTCGCAAAGAACTTCTTTCTCTGTACATAGCTATTGTTTGACATTTTCCCTATTTTTTAAATTTTACGTATTTCATATGCTATCTTTTTCTCTCCTTTACTACGATACGATACTTTTCAGTGAACGATAGAATCATCTTGTTACAAATAAATACATCACCGATGAACACTAACATTGTACAAGTCGATGCACCCACAGAAGACCACAGTGATGAGGAAATATCAGAATTTTACAAACAAATAAGCAACCTTATAAGAGATATACCGAGACATGAACTCTTTATAGGAGATTTCAATGCGGTAGTTCACCACAGCGAAACGTTTCCAAAACTAAAACTTTAGTATTTTCAAAGACACTAATAAACGTATATGTGTATGCCAAGGGTCAAATAATAGAACAGGTACATTCCATAAAATATTTGGGAGCAAATATCAATCCAAAATCCAAAAAAAGAAATCCTAACAAAAATCGAGCAAGCATTTTGTACAAAATCAGACCTTAGTCTGCAGCTTAGAATCCGAATGATCAGATGTTAGGTTTTTTCTGTCTTACTGTATGGTTGTGAAAGTTGGACAATGAACTCTGAAATAGAAAAAGAATAGATGCCTTTAAGATGTATATATACAGATGAATGTTGAGAATTCCATGGATACAAAGAGTTACTAATGTTGAGGTACTTCGTCGCATGTGTAAACAAAAAGAATTACTAAGAATAATCAAAGAGAGGAAAATGTAATACTTGGGTCATGTGTTGAGGGGCAAAAGATACGAATTACTTCAAGTTATATTGGAAAGAAAAGTACTGAGCAAAAGATCAGTAGGAAGACGCCAGAACTCGTCTCTTAAAGACCTGAGGAGATGGTTCAACCGCTCATCCGCAGACATCTTTCGCGCAGCAGTTTCCAAAACTACAATTGTCATTTGGATCACTAACCTTCGAAAGGAGACGGCGCCAAGAGAAGAAGAAGAGATGGCCAAACTCTTTAAAAGCCACAACCTTAATCTGGAGGTAACAGTAAGGCTCCTATGATGTTATATCTTCTCGATATTATACTATGCAGTTGAATCTTGGACACTCCCTGAAGCAATAAAGAAAAAACTTGAAGAAGTTTTGGCAGAATATGTTAGAATGTTTTAGGGTTGAGCAAAACGGTACCTGCTGTAGATCTGTACATAGAACAATATTATTGGGATTATTTTGAGCTAATTATTTAATTGCTCTTGATTTTAAGTCCCTACATTACGGCCTCAGATTGGGTACATACAAGCTCAACATAAAACTTATTACATCGCGCGCAAGTTAGTGTCCCATCTAGGTGTTCCAAACCTCAAGTTGAATTCAAAATTAAATATGTATCGATATAGATTTTCACTGTAACGAAAATTGGGAAATTTTGCTTTAAAAAGTTAATATTGTTTATGGATAGGTCTACAGACTTTTGAGTGTTATTTCTAGAATAGTGGCTTACTTCTTTAGAAAAAGATTCAGTCTGCTCTCTTACAACTACTTTTACTGCATTGAAGGTAGCAGGTGGACTATTTTTATGTTTTTCTCTTTGATCAGACAGTGTTTCGTTCAACTAATTTTTTTCTTCCAATTTTCGGATACGTCTGGGAGTATCTTTTAATATGGAATATAGAGTTTTTGACATACACGTATATTTGTGCCTGCAACAAGCAATATACACTCATGGACAAAAATATCGAATATTTTGGAATTTTCCAATTTTTTTTTGTAGTCACTATTATTTCAAAATAATTTTAGATTATTGATAATACTCATATAGTAGGCTGATGTACTCAATTGGTTTGAGATATTTTGATGTTTATTTTGACGTTTATTTAGTGGTTAGTGTGATTCGTACATTTCATCGTAAAAAGCCTTCTTCACATAAAGAAAAAATCATACTAATTCGGTTATTTTTAGTTTAATTTATTAAGTTTAAATAAATATTGTTTTGATTTAACTCAGTTTAAAACAAGTATGCTACCAATTCGGCACTGCGATGAAGTCCAAGTAGCACATGTAATTTTGTACAAGGAAGGATATGCACAAAAAGGTATCGCACGACGTCTCAGCAGAACTGAATATATAGTTTTACATACGTTAAAAAGGTACCGCGAAATAGGAAATTTTGTACGAAGGCCTAGTCAAGGACGCCCAAGGTGCACAACCTCAATTGATGACCGTTTTTTGGTTCTTAATTCTACACGAAATCGTTCATTGACTTCGATGCACCTCAGAAATGAGCTATTAAATGTTAGACAAGTTAATGTGAGTTCACAAACAGTTAGACGAAGATCAAAAGAAGCAAACTTAAAGCCCAGACGCTTCGCCAAAGTTCCACGTCTTCTCCAAAATCATAAAGCTCGTCGTTTGGAATTTGCAAGAACACATATTTAGTGGAATATCGACAACTGTAAAAACGTTCTTTTTACTGATGAGACCAGAATCCTATTATGAAAGCCAGATGGTCAAAACTACGTCTAGAGAAGAGTTGGAGAACGATTCGCCAGCTGCAGTCTCACCCAGACCGTTAGTTTTGGACTTGATGGCATATTTCTTTAGGAAGGTATTAGTTGGGAGGTACGTACCGCACTTGTGGAAGTGATTGGACGGATGATTGGTGATTCTTACGTTTAAAACATCCTGCAAGATCATGTTTTGTCATATGTTGGTTACATTGGATATGAAAGATTCACGTCAATGCACGATAATGCTCGACCACATGCCGCTGCTATAGTGAGTAATTATCTTAATGAGGTCCAAATTCGAAGATTGGATTGGCCACCGTCTATCTCGGATTTAAATCCAATAGAGCACATGTGCGATCACCGAAAACGCAGCATACGACAAAAAAATCGTTCCAAATACGATAGAGCAGCTTCGGCTTGCTGCACAGGATGAATGGAATACAATTTCCCAAGGATATGTCCAAAATTGACTTGCAAGAATGCTGAGAAAGATGCAAGCAGTAATAAGAGCTAGAGGGGGGAATACTCGTTACTGATCATGCACTTCTTTCAGTTTAAACCAGTTGTTTAAGCAATTTAAATTATCATTCAAATTTAGAGTAAAATAACCTTATTTACCTAATATTAACCATTTATTTTTTTCACAATTTTCTCCACATAAAAACTTAAACTTGTTCATTAAACATTATTAAAATAAACTCTATATTACAATAAACGACTTGCTTGACCAGAATTTATTTTGAAAAAACAAAAATTTGAAAATTCCAAAATATTCGATATTTTTGTCCATGAGTGTAGTAAACGAACAGTTTCGTCGCGATTCCTCTGCAGGAACATATCGCCTTTTCACATCTACAAAATCCATGTTTTGGCGTAACAGCATTGTTTGTCAACCATAACTAACATTGTAGAGTTGTTAAAAAAATTGTTTTTGCTCTAAGTCAACTTTATCACACCTGTACTTACAACGATAAGTTCTAGCCTGCAATAAAACAAAAACGCGTTGAAGCAAAACACAGTTGCAAACAAAATTTCAGTTTATTTTTTTATTAAATTTTTTTTATTGTTTGCCAAATTTCCAAGTTCTTCTTGTTAATCTAATTTATGTAAAGCTATTTAGTTACTTAAAAATCAGGAAATAAATACAATTTTCTGTACTTACGTTTACTTGAGGTACTTTATCAGGAACAACAGCAACTTTTCTGGAAATATATGTGCTTCCCAGTGTCTCGTAGGGTTTTTCTTTTATTGTTTTTTCACTCAATAAGCCTAATTTTTTATTTTCGCAATTTATTTAACTGCTTTTATGTGGCCACACTCACATTGACACATTCTATATCCGCCATGTCTAATATTTCTAATGATGTTAAAACCTTATTCGCTGCGGTTTTACTTGAATGCTCGAATCAATTGTAAGTAGGTTCTTAATTTATTTCTACAACCCAACTTTTATAAATTTTACAATAGAAACAAATAGTCAGCTAGATTCGGATTCCTCTAAGTTTCCCTGACGAACTTCATTGTTTGTGGAAAAGAGGACAAATCCAATTTCCTCATCCCACTAGCAAACAACTGCACGCCATCACCGGCTGGCTGCAAGAGAGCGGCCATCTTGCTCAGCGACTTAACTTTTAAAAGCTTGCATATAATCATTAACATAAAACAGAGTTATCTGCTACTACCGAACGAACGAGATCAGTCTTGGGATGTGCACTTTTAAGCAAATGCAAACCACTGCCGTGGATATTTATCTGGGCACTCTTTGAACGTAAGTTGTACACTAAGAAAAGTCCTCCAACTCATCTAATGTGGCTATAAAATTAATACAGTAGCAGTAACAGAGAAAAATGTTTTATTTTGTTTTCATATCATTTCTTTGTCAGTATGGAATTATACAAGTAAAAATAATATCCCCAATTTATCACATTATCTGTTATATGTCGTATGTCATAAAAAGTCTAAGTTGTGAAGTCCTTTAAGAATGAAATACGGAAACATTACTAGTCTTCAAATGGTAACAGTAAATAAAAATTTCCGCATGGCACTTAGGGAGTGCCGACAGACGTGACTACTTCTTATAGCGTGTTATTACTATATGTGAGTTAATGGAATATTATGTCTGCTTATTACTGAATTGGTAATTTTATTTTATAATAACACCACACATTAAAGTTTTTTAAAATCAAAAAATCTTAATTTTTCCTTTAAAAATTTTGTTTGATGATTTTATGTATTTATGTTTAATAATTTCTCTTATGATTTCATCTTATTTTCTTCCTTTATAAACCTTTCTTCTTCTTTAGGTACCGTCTCCTCTAAGGAGGTTGGTAATCATCAAACCTTTCTTGGAATTGTACAAATATTTTGAAATAAAAATTAGTAAAATCGATGCAATCGTTAAAAAAAGTAATAAAAAAGTTATAAAAACATAAAATGACGTTTGATATACATTTTGCTTTTAAGATAATTGTTGTTTATGTATGTATATGTATCTATATTACTATTTATGTCAAGGCTACAGCACGCGTCTCGATATTTCGCGTCACTCTAAATGTTATTTCATGCCTGCGTAAAAACATCATACTGAGCGATAATAAATAGGTATTCACTTCAAAAACAGCACTTAAGTGACAAATAACATAAATTAACACTTTGACCGCCATGTATGCAAGAGTATACACACACGAGGGTATTTTAGATACACATGATGTAAAGTTTTGCTTGGAGCAATGTGTATACTCAAAAAACGCAATACCTATGTATTTCATATGGGTAGGTAACTGATTCGAGTAACTGTTCGAGACTGGACAAACATGACTGTAGACGAATTATTCCACGTTGCAAAAGACAGAGAAGCTTTCAAAGATGTGGTCGCCAACCTCCGTTAATGGGGACGGCATAGGAAGAAAAAGAAGGTATCTGATGTGGCCAGAGGCTGGATAAAAATATACTTAGCAGTAGAAAATTAAAAAGTTTACTTAATCTTAACTAGCTTTCCTTTTATCTGGGTTTACTCTTTATGAGTATTAGAATAGAAACCAATTCTCTAAGGATTTTTGCTTAGATGATGAGATATATTGTGGAATGCAATTTTAGATTCCACATGTTTTTAATTAGATATTTATCAACATCTGTTTTGCCTTGCAATTATTAGAAGGCACAGATTAAAGCAGAAATCTAAATTTGGTTTCGACAATTAGTTTCCGGATTTATGATCAGATGTCGCTATTGCGTCCATATCGAAGCCATTTTAGTGTTGCTTCTACGACGACAGGAGATGTCACCTCGGGGGAACAAATAAGGGTGTAACCACCTTCTGATATCCCCGGGTGCTCTGTAGAGGGCTTCGAATATACTGTCGAGAGCTCCTCTACTTAAGTCCATTTTCGGGTTATGGACTTTATCTTCGGTGTCTTGCCTTGAAAAGGGCAAGATATTTCTTACATGACAATTTCTTCGTCGAAAATAAAAACACCAAGTTAAGTTGAAACAATTCTCAGCCACAGAGTATGGAAAATAAATGCAGGAAGCAGAGCCCCGAGAGCACTAAGCTCTCGGAGAGCCCGTGAGGAACTGACTTGGCTGACCTGAAAATTGCCAATATTTATATGCGCTGTTCGAGCGATAAATAGGGATTTCCAGGTCAAGAGCCAATGGGAAAATCCGAGGCGGGGCGATGCGCATCGAAATGCGTACTAGTCCACAGACTATCGCATTCGATGTCAGAGAGATTGTTTTTACGATATAAAGACGCACTGTACGTGAAATCAAATCTTAACTGTCTTTTCTTTTAAAAAGTTTGCATTTTAGTAGCTATACCGTTTTATACTATTTATCAACTATAGTAACACAGAAACTTTGATTATTCAAATGACAAAAATTAAGTAAAAATAATCTATTTATTAAAAAAGTTTTACGAACTAGTAAAAGAAGTTAACAAAGAATGTTTCATAATAGAAAAAAAAAATAAAAAGAAAACATTATTTTCTATTACAAATAGATTGTCATGAAAGCATTTCAGACACAAAAAATGTTCCTCACAAGTTCCACATTTGGTTTTAACTTCCTTATATTTTTTTGTAGCACAAAGCACAACGCACAACTTCCTTTCTTTCAGTTGGGATCAATCTGTGTTTTAGTTGACGTTGTAGTTGAAAGTTTAAATGGTTTTCATTTTTTTCAAAAGAAAGCATTTTCAAACATAAAACTTCTCGAAATTCTGTTATTTGGTAATTGATCTACTTTGTTATTGTTTTTATTGAATAAATAACAAGCATTTCCGACACAAGTTCCAGTAAGCAATTCTACTGCAACTTTACTGTACTATTTAATTTTAAGACTTCGTCTTACAGAAGTTGAATATGACGACATCTGGTCAGATATGTCAATAAACGTTTTTTGCTTTCTTATGATCAACAACTGCCTTGGGTTTAAATTTATTTATTCTGTCTGGAACTTTAACTAGCGTTTCATCATGTTTTGTTGTGAGCATCAACACGTCCCTTTTATCTCTCCATTTTAATAGAACTATGCCATCTTTCTCTCTGCCTATAATTTCGCTTTTTTTTTAATTTCGTTGACAAAATTTCTTCTGGAATTCCTTTCCTATTTTTTCTGAGTGTGCCGATAAGATGGTTTTTTTTTTCAAGTGATTTTTGAGCTAAGTCGTTGCTGGTATAGCAGTGTATAGCAGTTATCGGTATACAGAATCATGCCTTTATCCACCCATAAGATCAAAAAAATCTTAGTGGCTGGCAGAATGTCATTTGATTTTTCTCTTCCGTAATATATTTTACAATGGTAAGTACACCCTCCAGAGAGACATAGTTTGAAAAGCTTAATTTCAAATTAATGCCGTTTTCCTTCGAAAAATTAACCGCCTTCGGAGGGGTACCATTGTTTCGTCTATACAAACATTTTCGTCAGGGTAGATAACTTGCTTTAACTTCTTATTTATAGAGATTTTCAAAACGGTTTCGATACATTCGATTTGCCGCTTCAGATCAATAAATTTCAGAATGTTTTCAGGTTTTTTGTTTAAGCCCATCCATAACAGAAAACCCAAAAAACAATACTTTTCTTCGCGAATCACGTTAGTCGATTTACTTAAACTAGAGGACGACATGAGGTAATGGCGGAATGGTTTTATTATGGTTTGTTTCGCGTACAAATTGGTTCTGATTACTAAAGTATTTATTAGCTCCTCATCAAGAAGTAATTTATAGGAAGCAATTATATCTTCACCTTTCATATCTTGTACTTCTTTGACCAAACCAATGTCCCTATGAAAATCAAAGTCTTTGGAATCCACCAACTACGCCCCAACCATTTGTTTCAGAATCCCTCAGATTCTGGTGAAAATTTTTTAAAACTATGTTTTTAGCAAGATAGAAACCACTTATCCTTGACAAAATATTCTTACTTAAACGTGAAGGTTTAAAGATTCTAGAATTGTAATTCATTGGGCTGATTGTTAGAAAAAAACCTAAAAATTATTAATCAAGGCATTTTATCAACAAAAAATTTTAAATAACTAAAATTACCAAGAAAGAAAAGGTATGTTTTCACGTATTCAGCGTGGATTTACCTTATTCCACTACCTTAAATTTTGGTGGTTTACATTCCCACATAGTGCATTCCCACATGGTGTAGATATTTATTTGCCGGAAAAAATATGATGTTAACAAAGGTCTCGTCAGTTACAATGTTATTTACTATTATCTCACTAAACTGATAATTCTTGCAACAACTGAATTCTGTAGGTTTTAAATTAATTCTTATGTAAGATACGCAGGACTGAAGAATGACCTACACCATGTATTTGTGCAGCTTTACATGAAGATGAATGTGTTAAATCCAAGAAATCTAGTTAAATAAAAAAAAATATGTATAAAGTTAGTTTCTTTATTTTTTCATAATAAAGTAAATAGTAAAATAAGACTACACATTATATTTTTGTTACAGAAATGGCTAAAAGAGCAGGCAGGAATATAAACCTTCTACGAGTACCGTGAAAGCTAGACGACACTAAAAAAAGGACCCTCTTTAAGTTAAAGAGTCTGCTTTAGACAATTTTACTCTTGCTCTTGCTTCATCCACGAAACAAAATATCAGCGACAATGTTATTGCCGTGCAAACAAACAGTATGCAGGCAAATAACAGTCCAATTATTGATAATCTCGAGAAATATGCTAGAGAAACCGAAGAAATGCTTATCAATCATGTTTGTGAGGAAGAACCTTACATCATAATGAATTTGGGTGATTTTAATATTACAAACACGGTCACTTATTGCACAAAAAGATCAGAGGAAGGCATCCCGTGCATGCAAAAAACGAACTGCCAAGACAATTAAACGTCCGAACACCCGGACTTCATAATCAAGGAAGCAGCAAGGAACAACAGTACACTGAATCCAAAAAAATCAACGAAGAGTTTAAGGTCTAAAAGGAGTAAAATAGTTAAAAACAAATGGAGCAAACACGAGAACTACAAGAATAGAGAAAATGGGCTTAAGTATCAGGGAAGAAAAAGAGAAAATGATTCATGGAATTACAATACAGAAAAGGCGGCAAAAACTATGAAACCTCGTTGGTTTAGTAGTTTAGTTAAGTAGGGACGGCGAGACAAAATTGAAATGTGGTTCTATTTCTGATAAGGCTAGACACGAAATATTCGACAACTTTTGGAGAAATACTTGAGGTAAGAAAAAAACTTTTGTGAATACATTAGTAATTGTGAAACCTACAGAAAGACGAAGGTGAGAACGGGAAATATCTAGAAGGCAAACATCGACCGAGTTTTATTTAAACGCTGATCATAATCGAATACGAGTATGCAAAAAGATGTTTTTATGGAGAAACTGTCATAAAAAAGTGGACCAGAGAAACAGTTACAGATAATAAGGAAGTTGAAAAGCAGCCGAAAAGCGGAGAAGCAATAAAAAATTTAACAAATTTTTTCGACAAATTACCTAAATTTGAATCACTGCAGGGCAAATAGTTGAAAGTTATACCTGGAAACAGTATGGCAATCAAAAGCACAATTATATAGCTTACGGTAAAGATTTTTCTGGGGAAAATAATATAAAACCCATGTCAAGAGCCACCTTTTCCATAACTTTTGATCAGCAAAATTTGTCTTTATACCATCCTAAATTAGTGCGATGTTTTTATAGATTTTAAAAAGAATATTTCGCAAGATGAGTAGTTCACATTCTGCTGAAAAACGAAGCGCGTTAAGAAAAGGTTATTGACAAAGAATCAGATAGTATAGTTTTTACAATTGATCTGCAATCTGTGCTACTCAGTACAAAGTCCAATATGAGCTCCTTATATTACAAAACAAAACTTATCTTACGTAATTTCACGATATACGATCTAAAACGCCAGCAAGGTGAATGTTTTTTGTGGAATGAAACAGTCGGTCGGGTAACAGCTTATGAGTTTGCAACCATAATAGTAAATTTCCTTAAAAAGAAAGTAGAGGCCAATCCTCGTGATAAAAAAACTAATTATATTTTGTATAGCGATCGTTGCGATACTCTAAACAAAAATTCTGTGTGAGCAAATGCCCTCTTTAACTTAGCAGTAGAAAAAGATTTAACTATAATACAAAAGTATCTCCGGAAAGGTCATACCCAGATGGACGCAGATAGCATGCATTCTACGATAGAAAGATTGATTCAAAAATTCACAATTAATGTATCTGTTGACTGTGCAGTAATATGCAAAAAAGCATGTTTGAAAAATCCCTACAGAATAGAGTACTTATCGCATGATTTGTTTAAAATATTTAAGGTAAAGTAAATTTTATTTCATCAATACGACCTGGAGAAAAAGTCGGAGATCCCCAGGTAGCAATTTAATTTTTAGATTTTGATTCTTTGCCTGCATTATATAGAGGTAGAATTCCCATTAAGAAAGAAAAATATGAGCATTTGCAACAACTGAGGAAAAGTATACAACAGGACTAGTATTTATTTTATGATCAGTGATGTCATTATTAGCCTTGTGCTTATTTTATTTTATATTTTCTTATTTAAAAATTTTTTATCATTACCGATGTATATTCCTTATGTTACTGGTTTATTTGCATTTAAAAAATAGATAAACATTTTTCAGGAAATGCGTATTTCCATTTTGCTTTCAAAATAGTAAAGCGTATCTCCAATTTTATTTAAAACAAAAACAAGATTTCATCTAAAAACGAAAAATAGAACATTTAAATTTTATCTGAGTTGACTAATAGTCGTAAAAATTAATGTCTTGCCAATCGGTAACAAGTTTAATCATTTAAATTAGTTTTTTCGCTCTCCTGTAAAAATTTTTTAAATAAAGTTGCGCACTATGCAAATTACTCTGACGAAATTGTGTTTAAGGATGGCATATTTTAATTTCCCGAAAAAATGACGAAAGGACGGTCAAAAACAAGGTGTCTAAAAAAGATTAATATTACTATGACCCCAAAGAGAAACGTATTATATCCCAACATAGGGATAAAGAAAAAGATAACGCCGATGAAAAATACGGATCACACCTTGTATATTCAAGATAAAACTTGAAGCAATCCCATGTAGATGTCGCTACACATACGGAACAATCCTTACGAGCACATGGTAAGGCAGCGTGGTTTTAAAGTAGGCAAACAAACACACTACCGGCGACAATCCGAGGACGGGATCGTCAGCGTGGTCGGTTTTTAGCGTTCGCGAATAGCAGGACAGCAGGAGTTGTAGGAGGAGTCGCAGGAGTGATCCGAGAAAGGACAAATTGCTATTAAGATTTGAATAAATATTGAAATAAGGATCTATCTATTAACAGGGATAATTTAAAACGTGTTATAAAAGTTCTTTATGTATCTGTGTGCGATAATTATTATGAATTTAAGAGATATTAGACGAATTGTTTACAAAAATTGTTTAGCATTTGCCTAAAAGATAAAATATTAGGACTTAGGATAAGAAAACGAGGTAAACAGTAAACAAACCCAAAATTTTTGCCAATATATTTGTTGTAATCCGTATTGAAATGTTCCTATTCGAAGGTGTAAGATTTAAAAAAATATTTTCCGAACTACTTTTTGAGCAGTTTAAAAAATTTTAAAAGTAGGCAAAAATAACAAGATCAAAAAATTATACACTTACCTAAGCTTTTAAGTTTAATTGATGTGCCAATTAAGCAAAACTTTTGGCCAAATTTCGGGTTCGTTTTTTAATGCAAGTTCGAGATAAAAGATTTTTAACTAGTGGCGTTGAAAAAACCTGGAAATGATTTACACTGGTAAATACATATATAACAAACTTCTTATAAAAGTTACTACTTTTAGAATAAAAGCATAAATGCACCTTACATTTCTCGCACTGAACCCTTGATTTTCCCATACAGTTTATCATCTTACATCTTTTCCTGTTTACAGTCCAGTTTGGCCAGTGTGAAAACTGATCTGTTTGTACATATATATTGGGTCTAGGTTTATTACATCTTATTTTTGATGGTTGTTTGCGTGTGGAACTTCTAGGCGGACCTACTTTTCTTTTTTGTAAAACACCAGCGTTAGTTAACCATTCAGCTAGAATTGTTTTAAAATTTAGCAGTGGTTCTTCAGTTTTTCCAATTGGTTTTTTGATTCGCCTGTCCAATAGCCAAGCATTGACTACTGCTACATCCAGCATATGATAGAAAATATGGTGGTACCATTTTTTGCTTTTAATTTTGAGATTGAATATAATTCCAATAAGAAATCTTGCAGATCCACACCGACTATATGCCTGTTATATTGTTATACAATGTCTGGGCAATCAATTTCTTTCTTAGTTCTTTAGGTGCGAAAGAATCTTTCCACTTTGGCTATTGGTTGAGTTCCACAATAATCTGACAGTAAAGACACAATTTTGTTGTCACACCACTGTCACTCATAAGTACCAGAGTGTTCCTGAATTCTTCCCCTTTGTATTGTTCGGAGCTATTTTCTTGTGACATTTTAAAGTAATTACTATTTAAATGGGAACAAGCCACAATTAAAGGTTAAAGTACGTTTATTGACGTTTCAATTTCCACTTCGGAAATCGTTCTCAAAATACAAACATTAGTGTCGTCATTTTTTAAAGTTCTTATAGACTTTAGTTCCTCTTTGTTTCATTTAATTCACTAATGTTTGTATTTTGAGAACGATTTCCGAAGTGGAAATTGAAACGTCAATAAACTTACTTTAACCTTTAATTGTGGCCTATTCCCATTTAAATAGTCATTACCTTCCCCCTTTGTAATTTTTTAATTTCTTTCTTTTGCCAACCTTTATAATTCAGAATTCGATTTTCACGGATTGTTGCGATAGAATGTATGCCTCGTTTTGACAAATATGAAACCAGTGGTATACTCGAAAAATAATTATCGTAAAAGAGTTTGTGGTGTTAATTGGACGGTATTTCTCTGCTCAATCGAACTACAACATTATTAGCAGCTCCCAAATTTTATTTCATTCGGTAATTCTGTATAATAATCTTTTCAAGCCAAAATTTCAAAATTATATAAAAATCCTGAGATTCCTGAGAGAACCCATATCTTATATCCCAATTTATGAAGCTTTTGGGATTGTATGTCTTCATATTCGAACGTCCTTTGAACGATATAACTTGTTCGCCCCAAATAAGTGTTCGTCTAAAGGTATCTGAAAACACGATCTCTTTATTTTTCAATCGGGGGCGAGATTTTATCAAGACTCCGTGTATTTTCCAAATTATTACTAAAATGAAGAAACCTTTTGATAGTTTTAAAAGGATTGACAGGCATTTCGTCTGCAACTTGAGAAATTCTTGTTGTCGGAGCCCAATAGCGTCTTGGAGTAGGTTGTATTATTAGAGACATCCACAGCAATATCCCCATAAAATTTCTACAGGACATGTCTGGTAATTGGCTTTTGTGCATTTGTTTGAGCGCTGTACCTTAATTATAAAATCTGGTATAAAAAAAAACTAAACAATTTGTAACAAGAATTGAACTGCAATATGTTGATTGAAAGTAATTCACTATCTTCAAAATGCAGTTCATCTAATATTTCGCACAATTTTTGAAGGACGCAATGACATATGACTTTTTTGATAGATTTTTGTTTCGTATGTAGTTAAGTATCTGATTCATGGGTTGATAAATCATCATCTACATTATAAGAAACTTCTTGACTGTCGATGATTACTCTAGCCGTGTTGGTTTGTACAGCTAACGGCTCAACGTTATCTTCATCTGATAT
Source organism: Diabrotica undecimpunctata (assembly GCF_040954645.1). Classification (NCBI taxonomy): domain Eukaryota; kingdom Metazoa; phylum Arthropoda; class Insecta; order Coleoptera; family Chrysomelidae; genus Diabrotica; species Diabrotica undecimpunctata. The sequence goes on from NC_092807.1 coordinate 6,244,214, forward strand.
CTCCGAATCTTCACTTTCAGAAGCAATCTGTCGTAACTTATAGGGCTGAATAGTTTTTGCTTTATTATTGTAAAACTATGTTGTTGGAATACTTTCAAATTCATTAATTTTTTTTCTGAAAAGAAAGTTTACTTTAGGTTTATTCAAATTAATTTATTTAAACCAATAATGCATTAAAGATGTCTAACAACTTGCAAAAAATAAACTATACAATTTTTTTAAGTGTCAAAATTTACCTTTAGCGCACAATGTTCCTGTACGGGCACAGTAACAATTTGGGTCAAATACTAACAACAACAAAGTAAAATTTATTATTTCAATATATCAGTAGGTCCTTGCAACACTTATAAACGCATATAATAATTTATATTTCTCAAACTTACCTTATTTTTAGCTAATATTCGAAAATGAAATACACTTGCTACACTAAGAACCTAATCCAAGGTCACTTCAAACAAAACTGCTATTTATTCAAACAACTGATGGGTATATATATAATAATTCTCTTCTTTGTCAACCATTTTCCATCCACTCCTGAATGTAGGTCTCTCTCAATTGGTTCCATCTTTCTCTATCTTGCGCCAATCTAATCCACTGTTTGCCTGCCACTGTTCTTATGTCATCTACCCATCTTTTTTGAGGTCTTCCCGTGCTTCTTGTTGTCGTCCTTGGTCTCCATTCTAGAATTCTCCGTGTCCACCTGTTGTCATTATATCGGGCTACGTGACCTGCCCAGCGCCATTTCATTTTTGCAATTTCTTCCACAATATCCCTAATCTTCGTTCTACGTCTTATCTCGGTGTTTCTAATCTTGTCTCTTAGTGATATTCCAAGCATGATTCGTTCCATTGCTCTTTGCGTTGTTTCTAATTTTTTGGCAGATTTTTTGGTAAGGGCTACTGTCTCCAAGCCGTAAGTACAAACTGGTAGTATGCATGTGTTATATACCTTTTTCTTTAAGTTTACAGGAATGGAGGTGTTTTTCAAGATATATGCTAATTTGCCGAAAGCGCCCCATGCCAGTTGTGTTCTTCTTTTAATTTCAGCATCTTGATTTGGTTTTCCTAGTTTGATAACATGACCTAGATATACATAATGTTCAACATTTTTTATGGTATGATTTTGTATTGTTATATTTGTCTGGTCTCGGCTCAGTATTTTTGTTTTGCTGTAGTTCATTTTTAAGCCTACCGCTCCTGAAACTGCATTTAATTGTTGTAACATATCATTTAGTTCTTGGATATTATCGGCTATTAAAACTATGTCATCTGCGAATCGCAAGTGGTTTAAGTATGATCCGTCGACGTTGATACCCTTATTATTCCATTCTAGTTTCTTAAAAATGTCTTCTAGAGCAAGGGTAAATAGTTTGGGAGAGATGGTGTCTCCTTGTCTTACTCCCCGTTGTAGTCTTATGGTATTAGTTTTTGTGCTTTCGTCCAGCTTTATCTGCATGGTGGCATTTTCATATATGTTTTTAATTATGTTAGTGTATCGAATCTATACTTGCATTTTCTAGAGATTCAAGCACTGCCCATAATTCGATGGAATCGAATGCTTTATGGAAATCGACGAACGCCATATGAATTGGAACATTATACTCGGTGCATTTTTCTATCAGTGTTCTTACGGTGTGCAAGTGGTCTATGGTTCTAAAATGTTTTCTGAATCCAGCCTGCTCGATAGGTTGATAGAAATTGAGCTTATGTGTTAGGCGGTTGGTTATGATTTTAGTTAGTAATTTATACAGATGTGAGAGCAAGGATATTGGTCGGTAATTCTCGATGTTTGCTTTGTCTCCTTTCTTGAATAGTAAAATGACTTCGGAGTTGTACCATTCTTGAGGAATCTTTCCTTCATCAATTACTTTATTAAATAAAATATTTAATACCTGTTTTATTTTTCTTCCACCGATTTTCAACATTCCGACTGTAATTTTATCCTCTCCCGGACATTTATTCGTTTTTAGTTGATTTAGGGCCATTCTTATTTCATAGTCGGTTATGTCCAATATTTCTTCTGAGCCGGTGTTAATTATTGTTCTTTCAGTACGTCGTTGTTGTGGTTGTGTATTTGCCGAGTATAATTTAGTGTGCAGAGACGCTGCTGTTTAGACGATGGGCAGGGCACGTGGTCCGCATGCATGAGAATAGAATCCCCAGAAAATTATTAAATGCAAGAATGCAGGGAAAAAGACCTGTTGGAAGACCTAAAAAGAGATGGGAAGATGAAGTCGATGAGGATGCCAGGAACTGCCTGGGAACGCGTTCATGGAAAAGAACAGCGGTAAATAGAGATGGTTGGAGAAGCCTGTTGAAGGAGGCCAAGGCCCGATTTGGGCTGTAGCGCCATTGGATGGATGGATGGATAATTTAGTGTAGAATTTTTCAATGGCCTCGCTTATTTCCTTTCTGTCTCGGACGGTGACGTTTTTCTCATTTTTTATTTCTATGATTTTTCTTGTGCCGTTTGAGTTTTTTGCTTTGAGTACTTTCATATTGCAGTTATGTTGTATTATATTTTTTATTAGATTGTTAGTATAATTTCTATGATCGTTCCTAATTTCTTTCTTCACGTTTTTGTTTAAACTTTTGAAGCTGTCCGAAGTTCGATCTGTTCTGTTTCGTCTTTCTTTTAGTAATTTAATTGTATTAGGTTGAAGTTTAGATGTTTTGGCTGTTTTCGTGTTTGAGCATATTTTCTTAACCGATGTTGTTACAGTTACTTTTATTTTATTGGCTAGTCCGTTTATATCCATTTGTCTCAGTGTCTCTACTGATTTTAGTCTTGTATATATAATAATATTAACTATCAAAAGACGAAAACTTGAGTACTTAGGCCATATGATGAGAGGGCAAAAATACGCATTATTACAACTTATTATGTAAGGCAAAATCCGAAGAAATCAAAATGTGGGAAGACGAAGAATATCCTGGATTAAGAACTTAAGGGAATGGTTTAAATGCAATAGTGCAGAACTTTTTAGAGTGGCAGTCAGCAGAGTCCGCATAGCCATGATGATTTCCAACCTTCGATAGAAGATGGAACTTAAAAAAGAAGATGGGTATATCAGCAACACATAATACACATCTAAGAACGAATGTTCCAAGAGGGAATAAGATGTGCACACGGTAAAAATCGTCGATACCAAAAACTCATGGAAATTTTATATTTTCAGTTCCCATTTGGGTCCTTTATGCAATAGAGGGTTAAACAAAACTATTTTGTTAACTGGTACAATAATGAGATCCAAAATACCCAAAGCAGTTCATGTAACATTGGATAAGGTGATGGTATGATATAAAATCAGTTATGCTAGCGTCAACTGCATTGTAAATAGAACCTTCACTTTTTAGATGAATATAAGCGATGGTCAAAATAGGACTCCCGATATGTTGAGTTTTCTAAACCAAACATTGTAGTAGATATAATTCTCAGGATGATTAGTTATTATACATTGGGAGCTAGAAGTAAGAAATGGACAGTCAAAACCATTTTTCACTTATTTGACTTGCGATTGCCAATTATTGGATTCTATATATAAATGACCATAAGCAAGTTGATGATGCTAATAAAACTGTTATGAAGTTCCTGGAGTTTAAAATAGCTGTTTTTGAGTTGCTCCTTAAAGATAACATTTCTGAAAATTCTGATTTTGGGAACATTATGACACAGACAACTAGAAACAATTACAAACCTAGCACATCACTTCAAACGCCTACTAAAAGAAAGATACAACACATTCCTGCAGTGGCATCCGAGTAAAAAAATTCTGTTAGATGTAAGCTTTCAGGCTGTAAGGGTAAAACAGAAGTTTATTATGAATCATCTGACATATTTTTATGTTTAACGGGAAATAACAATTGCTTCAAACAATTTTATTTACAATAATTTTGTATTGATGCGATCCTGATGTTCTTTTGAATGGACATGTTTTTTTTACATTAAAAAAAAATAAAGCTTTAGAAACATGTGTATATATGCATATATACACTAAAAATCATACGAATTCTCAGGAGCATATTCGAAGAGCCAATATGTGGGTTTTTGTTTGCAAATGTGGCTCTATATTAAAGAAAATTTATGATAATATGAACTAGTAAATAACCGGAGACTGTATTGTAGAATCGGCCATATTGGATCTAGCATACATCCTTGTCCCACTCTCACTTCACTACCCTGACTAATGGATTGACTAATTAGATATTAGCGGTTCCGTGGCGATCTCATTCTCGTTAAGATTGCATCCAATTATCTTAAAGAAATAGCGTGGGCAGCCTTGATTTATTCCGCTTTATATAAAACTGCACCGATAAATAATGTTGATGTTTGTTTGTTAAGTGTTCAAGAGTGCGCTTGATGTGAGAGAAATATCGTGGATTGATTTATGCTGAATTTATTTAAATTCGATTCGTGGCTACAGGAATGTGAAATTTCCACGACTTGCGAAGTCTCGTTTGTAGAGGTGGGAGCGGAATAACTACGGAAAATTTTAAAATCACTCCATAATTATTGACAACGAACAGATCATAAACAGATGTGCAAATTATTCTGAAAAATTGCTAAGTGGTAATTCTAAGAAAGTTTTAATAGAGTTTTCCTTACAGGGAATGAATGTTAAAATTCAAGAACCACTTTCTAACAAAGAAAAAAGAGGGGAAGCTATTTTAAAATTAAAAAATATTAGTGTCTCACGCATTTGTGTATTTTGTACACCATTCGCAAACAAAACGTTGTAAAATCGGTTAAGTTGGTAATAGCCACATCTGACTCCTATCTTCTTCATCTTTTTCTTCCTTAGCTTTTTCCTGTTCAGAAGTCGTCACTCATTTCTGTCCAGCAGGTCTTCTTTACCCAAACCATTCTCTCTCAAGTCCTCTGCTACACAGTCCTTCTATCTTCTGGTCGGTTTTCCTCTACTTTTCTTTCCATCAGCTTTAAATAACTCTATACTTTGCCCCACATAATTTTCATTTCTAGGTCTGACATAACCAAATCATTGCAGTCCTTCTTCTTGAATCTTTTTTGAGACTGTAGTGACCCCAGATCTTGCCCTAATTAAGTCGTTCCTGATCATGTCCCTTCTAGTCTTACCCAAAATCCATCGTAACATTTTCATTTTGAGCTACCTCCATCTTCTTTTCCTGAATCTTCTTTACAGGACACCCTTTACCGCCGTACACCAACGCATGTCTCACCACACTCTTGTTTATTAACTCCTTCCTCTCCTCGAGCCTTTCAAACCTTCACAGGTATTACATCATGTCCTACTACCTTACCATTCTTCATTGTATGTAATGCCTTGACAAACTCATCTCTCGCTATCTTCGGTACCCCCCACATCTGGTTCCTATCTAATCTTTAATTGCCTTAATGCCTAACCTATAATTGTAGTGTCCAAAATAAATCGTATTAGTTGCAGATGGATAGTGCAAGAAGGGTTTCGTTATTTTCAAAAAACAAAGCTAACAGAACCGCGGGCGGTGTACAAAATATACCAAGCCTGTAGCAATGTGAATTAATTTTCAAATGTTTTATTGTCAAACAATTGTAAATTTTTTGTTGTCAAAAATTTTAGAATATTTAGCACAAAATTTTTGTGAAGATGTTTCAGAGGGAGATGGGAGGATATTAGAATACATCTGAAGAAGAAGTTGTATATGAAATCAACCATCAAGTTGTATCAAGGAATCGAAGCAGGACTTTTGGTGATCAAATTACGATTCTTCCGACAGTAAGAAAATTGAAGAGAAAGAGAAATTTTTTGTTGCAAAACAAAGTGGCACGATGGAGTACGTATCCAATAGTACTCCACCCATCCAAGTAAATACAGCAAAATCAATAAGAAAAATATTTCTGGGCCAAACGAAATCTCACTGACAATAAAAGCGTCTTTGTGATTTTTTTACCAACAACGTCATTAAATATATATTTCTATGTGACGATAACGAGATAGATAAAATGTGTGGAAGCTTTGACCAAGTTCTAGATGCAAAACATATTTTAAAAACGGATTTTTTAGCATTTGTGGATCTACTATATTTAGCCAGCCGGGCTAAAACAACAACTGCTGTGTACAAATAATGCGAATGGATAAGAAATATTTGGAGCAATTATCGGTTTACAGATTACTGCACCAAAAAATTTATAGAATCCATAACATGTACAGAGTCTCATTACTGTAAAAGCAAGACAAGCGTGACGGTCTACTGGCCATGTGACTTGAATTTTAAAAAACTTTTGACCATTATCTTTGAAGAGTGCCTAAAGTCTATACGTGTGAAGCTTTGTTATTTTTGAAAGTATGTGAATGTTAACTACAACATCGCTTTTGGAACTTCGCTGACTGACTGTTGCTCCACTTGCTTGAGAACAATAAAGCAGTTGAAAGTAGCAGCTTCTTTAGCTGTTCGGCAAAAGTTAGCCACTGAGCATCATGTTCATATCGTAAAAGAAAAGGCTTTTTCAAAGGCCTTAAAAATCCAAAACCCAACACAACATACTTTTCGCTCGACTGCTAAAAAACAGCATTGCCTAGAGTGTCTGATCAAGCAGCATATTTCAGCCAGCTAATAAACTATAATAATTTTACAGTTGTTGCTGGAACTTTTACTGATAAACTAAGACCATCAAATGTGTTTTTTTACGTGTGAACAGAAATTGATATTGTGAAAAGATTCTAATACAATAGCGGCAGTTTTGCAACATGCTCTTAAGAATTTTGATTTTGATGCCAACATAGAAACAGTACGTTTGTTCGCTGATGGTTACGGTAGACAAAACAAACATTCGAATATGATGGCAATGTTGGCTTATTGACTTCTAGAAGAATCGCCGAATCATATTAAACAAATTGAATTAATTTTTCCGATCGTCGGTCATTCCTTTATTCCGCCTGATTGTATTTTCCGCCTTATAGAAAAAGACATTAAAAAAATGCCTGTCATCGTGGAAATTAGTGGCTACGACGATTTAATCAGAAAGCATTTCACTGTACGAAAAATCGGTATGGATTGGAATGTGTTTGATTGGAGGACACAAACAAAACGAGTTATTAAGCTGCCTAGTCCATGGCACTTTGAATTTAATAAGGCAAAGCGGTTTATTTTTTACAAAGAAAGTAACAATTTTCTAGTTCAAGGTAAACCCAATTACCGAAATGACGTTTGTTTGGAAAGTTAAAAGCGTTTGTAAGAAAAGAAATTTTTTTTCTTTCTTCAATAGCTCCTAAAAAATTAAAAGTGGGAAAAGAATTAAAGGGTTATATAGGGACTATTAATAGTCTACTTTCCAAACACTATGGAGAAAATTGGAGAAGCCTTCCGGAACTAAATTTTTACAAAGAACACCTGAATACAGATTCTACCTCACCAGAAGAAACCGTTGATGTGTTGGAAAATTGTCAAAATGCAGAAAATGGCTGTTTTTTTGTTTGAGCATAACTGATTAAGACTGCTTCTGATTTTTTTTTATTTAAACATTTTCTTTATGTGCCTCAAAATCTTAAAGTTTTATTTTCATGAATAAATCCCTCATGGTTTTTATTAAACTAAATACGGTTTGTTATTATTTTATATATTTATTTACAAAGAACACCTGAATACAGATTCTACCTCACCAGAAGGAACCGTTGATGTGTTGGAAAATTGTCAAAATGCAGAAAATGGCTGTTTTTTTGTTTGAGCATAGCTGATTAAGACTGCTTCTGATTTTATTTTATTTAAACATTTTCTTTATATGACTCAAAATCTTAAAGTTTTATTTTCATGAATAAATCCCTCATGGTTTTTATTAAACTAAATACGGTTTGGTATTATTTTATATATTCATTTGCAAAACTAGTTGTTTGCAATAAACATTATTTTTTCTTTAAATCTGTAAATATTTTATGTTAGAAACTTATAATTTCTATTGCTAAAAACTCTAAGCAACATTAATAAAATTCTTTACATTGTGAGCTAAACACTACTTGGCCGTTAATCGTTTTCTTCGATTTTCCAAAAAATGACTTTAGAGCAAAGAGCAAGTTTTGCAAATAATGGCCTCATATATTGCATTGATTGAACTTGGAGTTGGGCAGGGAAATACTATACCCACGATATTGTTTACAGCTGTACCCTAATTATATGTTCAAGCAAATGGATCGGGAAGATTATTTGGGAATTATTATAAATAGAGAGGATCTGAACCACCTTAAATTTGTCGATGACATCGTTATAATATCTGATAGAGTTTATAAAGCTAAAAAAAAATGCTGAAAACGCTCTATGGAGCGTCAAAAGCAATTGGTCTTAAAACTAACACATCTATGACAAAAATCTATAACCAACCTTGTAGTCAGCGGTAAAATTCTGATTGAGAGCCATAGCATCGACCAAGTAATAGCTTACAAATATCTAGGGCATGAGAATTGATTAGACCGAGATAATCAGACAACTGAAATAAAAAGGATATTTAACCAATGTGTTTTAGCAGTCCTTACATATGATGCAGAAATACTAACTCTGACAAAAGGAACAATAAATAAAATAAGAGTTACACAAAACGATATCAAAAGATCAATGTTAGGTATTACAATTAGAGATGACGTACCAAATCTAAAATTAGAAGAACAGAAGTCACAGATGCAGATGAAATAATATCCATCGCTAAATGGGTTTTTGCTGGACATGTTGTCACATTGACATATAATAGATGGACCAGAAAGATTCTGGAATAGCGACCAAGACAAGAGACATCGCAGCAGAGGACGATCCCCCAGCAGATGGACGGATGATATAAAGCGCATCATCACAAATTGGATTCAAGAACTGTATAGAAATAGCTGGACAATTTTACGGGAGGCCTACGTTCAGTAGTGGACAAATATAGATTAATTGATGATGATGAAATACCATTTGACAATAAGCCCAGTGGAACCAAATATTAATAAACTAATAAATACTTTAAAAAGCAATTTTGATAATTCTAAAAATTATTAGGTGGGATCCTTTTATTTAACTCAGTTATTATGTGGGACTAGCGTTTATGTTAAGTTTCATAAATTTAAGAAATATAAAGTAACTGTAACATCTCTAGTTCGTGATAAGATTTAAATTTTTTAACTGTTAAACTGCAACACCAACATTAAGTTTAATGAGGTTTTTAGGTAGATTTTAATTAATCACTTACGGTTAATTGACGAGGTTTCCAATGCAATAAATTTTGCGTTTTTATGTTGCTTTGAGTGTATATACACTACTTATTACTAATTACGAGGGTCGGTTGATAATGTTGGTGGTATTAACATTTTTGGGAACAATATTGGTAACAGTTTCTTATTTATTAAGTATCTCTGTTTAATATAACTTTAAAAAAATTATATTAAAAGAAAATTAATCAGAATTAGTTTAAACAAACATCTTTATGACCAAAAAATCAATCCCTGACAAAGTAAAAACAGTAAGTCATCAGATTGTAGAGCGAGTTTATAAGATGACGTCCATTGATAAGATGGTGTCCACTGAGGAAGACGTGTCAAGTTGCTTGTGCATTCACTGTGCTAAAAATGTGAGTAATGTGTGAATCCTTCTTAGCTCACTTTAACTGTGCAAAAAGAATAAAAAAACTTAACTAAAGACTTAACTAAAGACTAAAAGAGAAAATATTACTGAAGAGCATGTCTTAAAAAGGGAAGTAGTATTATCAAATTTTTTTGTGAAGGGAAGGATGCCAATGTCACTGGATCCTCTTAAAGTGTTTCTAAAGTTAAAAATTATTTAAAGATCATTCATTATAATGCTCAATTATTGCGTAATTCTCTTCTTGATTTTTAAGTACTGCTCAATGATGTTTTATCTGATTATTTGGGTCTTAATGATCAAGGACTTGTACCTGATAAGTCACATACTGTCTATATTAAGGGCTATAAGATGGTTTCTGTAATTTGCAGGACGGTCAAGGCTTATGAAGGTGTGCATATAGGGTGAGTCATGAGGAACTTTACATACTTCTACCATATGTAGAGTCCCTCAGGGAGCATATCATGTGGCCACTAAAAAATGTCAACTCCTCTTCTTTATTAATTAACAGGGTGATTTGTGTAATTGACCATTTATTTCATTTTACTGTAGTGTTTATACGGCTCATTTGTTTTTTTTAATTTTTGCATGATACAGTACACTACTATCAAGCATTCGACTGGTATTAGCTAAACTAAAAAATTCCAGGACTGGCTTTGGAAAAATTAATTTAGGGATTCGTATTAAATATTACACCCTGTATATATTTTTTTAAAATGCAAGAAGTGCTTTTCAAACTACATAAATAGCCAATAAAAACGACATATGCGACAATGTTGTCGCACTTTTATTAAATTTTTAGTGAACGATCAAATATTACCAAAAATAGAACAACCATAATGAAGTATCAAATTAAAAGGTATTAATTTAAACAAATGTTATAAATTTCAAACATTTTAATTAAAATGTGTTCCTACAACATAATCTAATAAGTAGAAAATTAACATCTTTACTGTCACTTTGTATTATCTCTACGATAGAATCAATTGTTTTTCAATTATAAATTTTTACTCATAGATCGTATTGGGGCATTATTTTCGATAAATAATAAAATTAATTGATTAAAAAGTTAAACCTCTTGTATGTGTTAGTTTTTGTTGATTGTAAATGATTAAAATTTTATGTCAAATAATAATACTTTGCATCAACTGTACTAAATAAAAATAAATCTAAAAAAGTTTAAAATGAAGGTTGGCGTTGACCGTTTGACGTTTCTTGATATTTTATACCCATTGTCATTATTGTCATTATCAATTGTTATTTATGTGTATAAGAATACATATTTATTCTGTCATATCTACGTTAAGTACATTGTGTTAGTTTTGGTAGAGCTTTTGTTACTTTCGTTCAAAATGCCACATCAGTTTTCGACCACAGAATATGCAGACATAATATTTGTTTATGGATTCTGTAATGGGAATGGTAGGGCTGCTAGTAGAGAATATCGCAGGAGATTTCCTAATCGTCGAACTCCCAACAGTCATCCAACATTTGGGTCAGTTTTTAATTATTTGCGAGAAAATGGCACTTTTCCTAGTGGAACAACAGAGCTACAGACATGTAGTTGAAGCGCAGGAAGATGACATTATGGACGCCGTTACTATAAACCCTACAATAAACACTAGACAAGTAAGTCGAGAACTCAATGTTACTCAATCAAAAGTAAGTAGAGTCTTACAAAAAAATAATCTATACCCATATCACATTCAAATGGTTCAGCGACTACATGCTGGAGGTGAGATCGATAGGTTGGAATTTTGTAGATGGATTAACAATAATCGACCAACGCTATACAGGACACTATTTACAGATGAAGCCCAATTTACCAGATACGGGATAAATAATTCACGAAATTCACATGTGTGGGCAGAAGAAAATCCCCATGCTATTCGAGAACGTCGTTCTCAGTTAAGGTTTTCGGTTAACGTGTGGATTGGTGTCATAAATAACCAATTAGTAGGTCCTCACTTTTTTGATGGTCCTTTAACAGGGCAGGTCTATTTGAACTTTCTACAAAATATTTTGCCGAATTTGCTTGCCAACGCGAACGTTGCTATCCGAGGGATGTATTTTCAGCATGATGGGGCACCCCCACACTTTTTACTGGCAATGAGACAACATCTCAATAATGTTTATGGCAACAGGTGGATAGGACGTGCAGGTCCTATTTCGTGGCCTTCAAGATCCCCTGATTTCAATCCCGTTGATTACCATATTTGGGGACGATTGAAGCAACTAGTTTACACAGTGAATATTAATAACCGACAACAATTAATTGATAGAATTATACATTGTTGTAATACTATTAAAAACGATCCCCAGAGTATCCGTAATTCAATACGTCAATTAACAATTTGGCAATAAAAATGTGTACAGGCTGCAGGGTTCCATTTCGAAAATCTATTTTGAATTATTTTTATTTTGTTACCATTATCGTATCTTTTCCAGTTCTAATTTATGGGTTTATCATAACTATGTACATATTTTTAGTTTTTTTTTAAATTGTTCTTCGTTATTGTTAGTAGTTACTGTTTTTTGTTGTGCAGTGACTCAGTTTATCATTTCAATTAAAATGTTTGAAATTTATAACATTTATTTAAATTAATTACCTTATAATTTGATACTTCATTATGGTTGTTCTATTTTTGGTAAGATTTGATCGTTCACTAAAAATTTATTAAAAGTGCGACAACATTGTCGCATATGTCAGTTTCATTGGCTATTTATGTAGTTTGAAAATCACTTAGTGCATTTTAAAAAAAATATATACAGGGTGTAATATTTAATACGAATCCCTAAATTAATTTTTCCAAAGCCAGTCCTGGAATTTTTTAGTTTAGCTAATACCAGTCGAATGCTTAATAGTAGTGTACTGTATCATGCAAAAATTAAAAAAAATCAGATGAGCCGTATAAACACTACAGTAAAATGAAATAAATGGTCAATTACACAAATCACCCTGTTAATTAATAAAGAAGAGGAGTTGATATTTTTAGTGGCCACATGATATGCTCCCTGAGGGACTCTACATATGGTAGAAGTATGTAAAGTTCCTCATGACTCACCCTGTATATAAGGGATAACATAGTTTAAATCTTTTAAATTTGGGAGCATCTATTCTGAACAGCACTGTGGGATTACAGATATTTTATTAAATAAATTTAATGTGCAACTTATTACTGTCTATTTTACTCCAGATAGTGATTTAGACAAATTCTTTACCGTTTTGACTAAAGCTCTTGATTAAGTTGAGTTATTGTATATCTGTTATTTTTACTTTTTCTTTTTCTTTAAGTTCCATCTATCGAAGGTTGGAAATCATCATGGTTATGCAGACCCTGTTGACTGCCGCTCTAAACAGTTCTGCATTATTGCACTCAAACGATTCCCTCAAGTTCTTAAGTCACCATACATTAAGTCACTTGGTTTTGTAGTAGGAAAAGAATTGAATTCTCTGCATTGCCAATTTCTTGTAGGGTGTGTCTAATTTCCTCAAATTTATAGTACCCCTGGGCCACATCAGTTGTTTAAATAGGTTCTGAACTTATTTTCCTGTGCCGTGTTACGGCACTTATTTTAAAGTTTGTGGTTTATTCCCAATGAAATATTTTCTAAAATTTAAAATGCTACAAAGAAAAATTACATTCTTATAAGTTGTTACAAATATCGTGCCAATAAAACAAAATAAAATTGGTTGTTACCAATTCCAAAAGATTCATATTTATCAGAAATAAATTATATATAGTAACACACATAGTTTCTTGGCGACATATAAAAATTTTGTATTTATAAATAATAATATACAAAGTTTAATAATAAATAAATAAATACACGGAATTAATTTTAAATTCTGTCAATTACTGTGAATGTATTTATTTTAATAATAAAATTCGGGCAGTGGACTAATTGGATTATAAAATTTGCATTAATACTAATACTATTGATTGCTGTTGTACCTACGCATATATTTGTATAGATTTTGCTAGTTGCAGGGTTAAATTATTTCTAATGGTATCGTTTGGTAATTCTTTTAGTATCTCTTCATACTAACTCTAATCGGAATTAATGATTCATGTGTTAAAAGACGTAATTACAAAACAAAAGATTTAATTTAGTCTGAAAAAGAGCAAAAATCGCAAAAATATATGTTATAATTTTAAAAACGTACAAGATTCAATATTCGTCATAAAGCAAATTACCGAGAAATCACTAGAGTATAATAGACCAGCATTTCTGTGTCTGATTGAGCTAAAGAAAGCATTTGACAGAGTAAGACTCAATGATGTAATCCATCTTCTGTATAATAGAGAAGTTTCATAAGGAAATTTGATCATGGATGAAATTGTTAAAAACGTTAACAAAGAAAGAGGAAAGAGAATGGGAAACAAAGAAATAAAAATACTTTGTTGCGCAGACGACGCAATATTGAATGCCCAAGATAAAGATAGTCTGCAAAGACTGGTCCAGAGATTTAACATAAGAGCAAAAGAATTTAATATGAAAATCTCATCCCAGAAAACTAAAACAATATTAGTCAGCAAAGTACCAACCAGATATAAAATAGAAATTGATGGCATCAGTATTGAACAAGTAATGGAAATAAAATACCTGGGAATGACACTGTCTAGCTATGGAGACCTGGACAATGAAGTGAGAGATCAAGCACAAAAAGAAAATAGACTGGCAGAATGCCTTAATAACACCATATGGAAAAACAGACACATTAACACTGAGATGAAGTCAAGAATTTAAGCCAGTGTAAGACCAATAATGACATATGCTCAGAAACAAGAAACGATACAGCCACAACGCAAAGGCTACTGGAAACGGCAGAGATGAGAGAACATGTAATTGCGGCAGATAAAAATCGAATTAATAAAGCGGACAAAAAGACTACAGATGCAACAAAAAAAGGCGGAGTTCAAAGGCAGGATCAAAAAGATGCTCTAGCAGAAAGCACGTCGCTATATGGGCCTGAAATAGACGATTCTGTGTGCGTATCAACAAAATATGTTTTTTTTAACGCGTTTTCTCAAAATAATTCTTTAGTTGTTATTCGCTGTATCACAAAAACTACTTGATAGATCGTTCTAAAATTGTGCTCACTTCTTTTACAGATAAATTACTAGGTCTCAATATCGAGATATTTTCCATTTCATTGTCATAATTAATTTTATAACACCAAATTAGTCAAATATTAACAAACATTTTTCGAAAATTTGTTTTTTTACTTCTTAAATTTGAAAAAAAAAACAATAAAATGAATAATATTTCGTCGTTTAGATCTAGGGAATTTCATAAACTAACAAAATCTTTTTGGTTTTATTTTGTCAACAGATGATTTCTGTTATAAGTTACGATGAATACCGCACGTGTTTTTTCTTTCATTTTGGAAAATTAGTTGTCGTTGGGTCAATATTCTTGGATCCAATCACTTGGAAAACAATACAATGAAAACCTACCTCTAAGCTGCGCTGGAGGAAATAATCGTAGACCTATGTAGAGTAATGGACAAAAGATCTGTATTAAGCACTAGCCTAAGGAACAGAGGCCTGTGTGTAGCAGTGTATAAAAAGGGTTCTCATGTCAAGCCGTGGACGTTCAATTAGTGAATAGAAAAAAGTGACATAAGACAAAAAAAAAAACAGATAACCTGACGGAAAGAAGAAGACGAAAAGAAGAAATGTCAACTTGTCAGTGAGCGTGACGTCACTTGAACACCTGAGCAGATGCAAACATCAAAGGATGTCGCTTTTTCCTACGGTCGGTAAAATTTTCCCAGCCCCAAACGGCGCAACCTCTACTGCTACCTGCTCGGTAGCTGTAGCTGTAGCTACCGAGCAAGGACAAACAATTACGGCTGTTTGCTATATGAGTGCAACTGGTCACCATGTCCCTCCAGTTTTCTTATATACAAGTCCAACAGAGGAGAACCCCGTTCTTCTGATTCTAGATAATCCTGTATCGCACACTAGTCTGCAAGCAGTAACATTTGCAAAATATAATTTCCTCCATTTATTAAGTCTACCATCTAGCAGCCATAAAACCCAGCCACTCGATCGGGCATTTTTCAAACCATTAAAAGCTTAGTATCAGAACGTCGCTGACAGCTGGACCAGTTCCCATCCAGAACATGTTTTCTCCATTTACCATGTGGCCGGTCTACTTTTCACAGAATTTGCCAAAATTGCTGCTGTAGATATAGTAAGAGAGGGCATTCGGTCTACAGGAATCTAACCACTAGATAAAAATATTTTTTTGGACGTAGATTATATGCCAGCGAAAGTAACAGAGCAAGATTTTGGTGAAGATTCACACAATAAACGTCATGTTTTATCCAGTTTTAGCAAGAAGAAGAAGAACTGGTTACTGATGGGATAGGACCCCAGCCATCATTAAAATAGTAAGTCAGAATTTCTGAACCTGGTACTTCATATATTGCAAAAGAAACTGTTACTGGTACGAAAAAGCCCCCAGCCGTCATCAAAATTAGAACACTCAGTAATTTCTTCTTCAGATATTATTCCCTTCCCAAAAATAAGATAAAAAGGAAACGAACCAGGAAAAGTTTGAAGTCAACCGTACTAATATCGACACCTAATAAGGAGTGACTTTTAGAAGAACAAGAAGGAAGCTGAAAAAGAGATGGAGAGGAAAGCTTTACTGAAGAATCAAAAGATCAAATCTCAAAATGCTAAAAGTCGTGCTGCCCAAACAAAAGTTTTCGACGAATTATGATCTGATGAATCAGTAACACTCTCCTATCAAGAAAGTATTGATTCATGTTACATTCATTTCTACCGATAACGGTAAAGAGCAAGACATTAGTGTTGTACCAAATCTTTTACCTGATAACTTTGTCGTAGTGAAAGTTTTTGGAAAAAACCCATATATATTATTTATTGTTAAAGTCTGCCAAGTAAATGACTATGGTTTTGAAAGCGTATTTTTTAAGCGACTGCCCACAACATTTCGTTTTCGTAACACAACGGAAAATGCCTTTTTCGAAAGGACGATATTGTTTTAAAGCTTTCAAAGCCAATCAAAACCAGCTCTTTCAGATTTTCAAATTTAGTAGGATTCTCTGACGATCTTGCCAAATGCAGTTCTCTTTTAGATTAACATTTTGTATTCTACGTTTGGTTTTCTCCAATAAAGATTGGTTTCTTTTAAATACCTACCATCCCTTTCATTTGGGGTTTTATACATTTTAGTTTTGGGACAAGTACTTGCGTACTCTGTAATGTTCCATTGGTAGGGGCAAGAGTGAGCAAGTGAAGTGTTTTTAAAAACTTATTTTTCATTTATTAGTAAATTTATAGAACTACTGTCGGTACTTAAAATGGAAAAACAATATGTAAGCTCTTCCGTAATAACATTGGAACAGTTCTATACTGTTATAATTTCTGAACACAACAGGAGATAAAGAAGCTGCGGGTTTGTTCCCAACTACCCTAATTTAAGTTTGAAAATTATGGAGGACTAATAAAATTGACATTTTTTGCCAATTTGTTATTTTTGATAGGTGGAATTCTATAGAATTCTATAGAAGCATTAGTCTATCAAAAAACAATCTTCTTCTTCTTCTTCAAGTGCCATCTTCTTTCCGAAGGTTGGCGATCATCGTATTTTCGAAACTGCTGACCGAAACAATTCGTTGCTGCTACAGCTATATCATTCCCGTAGATTCTTTAGCCAGGAGTTTCGTCTTTTTCCTATGGACCTTTTTCTTGCTATTCCCTTGCATAATTATTCGAAGCAGTTCATATCTTTCGCCTCTTGTAATGTGTCCTGGACTGAGGACGTGACTAACGAAGAGGTACTACGCCGGATAGGTAAAGAGAGAGAGGTAGGAGTAAGTATAAAGAAAAGAAAGTTGGAATACTTGGGTCACGTTATGAGACATAATAAATATAGAGTACTACAGCTGATCGTTCAAGGGAAAATAGACAGCAGAAAGGGTCCAGGGAGGAGAAGACACTCGTGGCTCCAAAACTTGCGGCAATGGTTCGGATTGTCATCTGCTGAACTATTCAGATCTGCCGTAAACAAAATCAGAATAGCCATGTTGATTGCCAACGTTCGGAACGGACAAGGCACATGAAGAATAATGTGTCCCAAGTATTGCAGTTTTCGTTTTTTGATCGTAAATATGATTTCCTTTTCTTTATTCATTCTTCTCAAGACCTCGACATTTGTGACTCTCTCGGTCCATGATATTTTTAGGATTCTGCGATACATAAACAGTTCAAATGCCTCTAATTTTTTGGTATCATTCTTTTTCAACGTACATGACTCCATTCCGTAGAGCAGCACAGAAAGTACGTAACATCTCATCAGGCGAAGTTTCATTTCAAGACTCAAATCTCTTCCGCAGAACACTCTCTTCATTTTAGTGAAAATGGATCTGGCTTTTTCTATTCTTATTTTGATTTCTGCTGAGCTATTGTTGTCGTCATTTATAAAAGTGCCTAAATATTTGTATTTGCTAACTCGATCGATACATTCATTGTGTAAATATAAATTTTGGACATTTTGTGTTGATTTCGATATTACCATAAATTTAGTTTTCTTTATGTTCAAAGATAGTCCATATTCTTCGCTGCAGTCTGCTAAAAAACAATCATAATTGTTTGTAAAGACAGTGAGAGAAAAAAGAAGAAGTGTGTACTTTCTTTACAATTTCATTCTTAAATTCTTTCGACTGCTGTGTTTAAAGTAAAAATATTTGTGTACACCCACACTTGTATGCAATAATGTTTTGCCGTGATTTTATCTCACTTTTTTTCAATTATTGTAGTTTCCATGTGGAAGTCCCTACATTAATTCGTATCAATAGTGGATAATTATTAATTATAAATGATGGAAAATGAACCAAAAACAAGCAGAGGTCATAATGATCACAACGCAACGCGACAAACTAGAAATAATGAACGACAATAATTTTCTATTGACCCTTTCAAATTTGTAATAATGTTTCGACCGACCGGCAGACCAGCAAAGCCCCATCCAGATTCACAGTTAATTATACGAAATTTGATTGATTGACAGAATGAAAATTATAATTGTTATTTAATATTTAATAATTCGTACTGTAGCTGCACATCAGTCACATATTCATCCAATGTGCCATTAAATATGCATAGAGAGCTATAACATATTTTAGTAATTTAGTCGAAATTGTCGAATTATATAATTCCCAAAAGTGACGCAAAAACAGGATTACTCGTGACGGGCTTGTCCGGTTTTGATTTATAATTTTGCTGCGATAGTTTTTCACAAGCTTGAGTGGAAGTGACGTATTCCGGAATATCCACAAAAAATACAAACGGAATAGCTGAAACAATTGATAATTTACATGACGGCCCGATATCATAATATGGTTCGACTGCGTTTTGAAGAATTATTTATGTTTTTAAAGCACTACGAGGATTTGCTGTCCATTTCAATAAAATACGTATTTGGTACGCATTAAATCATTTTATACAATTTCTCCAACACATAAACAATCGTTATATACTAAAGTGTTATGCTCGCATGATAGAACAGCATTTATAACAAAGGATTACAAGTGTATTTATATGAAGTTGATTAAAGTAAAACAAGTATAAATATCGATACCTACTTGGTTCAGTTTTGTCATCATCATCATTATGTTTGACTCGACAATCCTTTGTGAATTCTGGCCTGCTCTAAGATTCATCACCATTTTGTTAACTTCCTGGCAATGCAGTCTTCTGATTTTTAATATGGCTAAGTCTATATCCTATTAATGAACTATTAAGGCAATATTAAATAGAAGGCAATCCAATAATACATGGACTGTAATTCATCGCAGAAAAGAACATACAATTAGATACGGAACAAACGATGAATACAGAGCGTTATCGAAAAAAATCAGAAAACAGTGCTGCAAAGACAAATCTGATTACAACTCTCAAATATGCAGAGAGATAAAGGAACGTGGCTGTCGAAATGAACCGAGGGATTTATTTCAAAAGATTAAACTCCTTACCAGAGAATTTAAATCTCAAATGTGGTCTGTAATAGATAAGGAAGGTATTAATAATAAAACCGATACTAACGAAATATTGGAAACATGGCGAAACTACTTTGGTGAGCTATATAAAAATAACGAGGTGCCAGTAGAAAATCAATGGCCCTCTTACTACCCTAGAGAACCTATTGTCTTACGTGCTGAAGTCAAAGATACAATTAAATCGCTAAAGAGAAATAAATCCCCAGATATTGATTTAATACCAGGTGAAATACTACAGTTAGTACGTAACAAAAGATTGCATATCATCCATTCTATCTGTGTCGCTCTTTGGAATTCAGCAAAATGGCCATCTGACCGCACACTGTCACTAATAACACATGCTAGTAAAATCTTGTTGCATATCATCAAAAACAGATTAAAAACCTATTTATATTACCAAACACCTCAGGAACAAGTAAAGTTTGTAAAGGGTAAAAGTATACGGAAACAAATCGTGAACCTAAAACAACTTATTGAAAAGTCTAAAGAATTTCAAGTACCTACGATTATATACTTCGTTGACTACCAAAAGGCATTTGATTGTGTAACCTAGATAAATCTGTGGTCAATTTAAATAGAAATGGGCACATCAATGCACCTGGTGATAATAATAATAGTCTCCCGTTTTATACCGCTGTCGCGGCTTTGGGAGTATAGCAGGGTAGTCTGCTATATCTGGGGCCTACGGTATACAAGGAAGGTAACATGGCCAGTGCTACGCTTCAACCGTCTATTATTACCCATGGTTTTACACCTGGTGATACTTATTAAAAATCTGTACCAGTCCAATATATTAACAGTACCTACAATTAGATCAGAAGTTGTCAAACCAATTCAAGACTTAGAAAGGTGTTAGAGAAGGATGCGTGTTCTTACCTGATTTATTCAACATTTATGTTGAACAATGTCATGAGAATTGCTTTCGATGGATGGGCCGATGGAGTTACAGTGACTGGTAGGAAAATCTCCAATTTAAGATTTGCTAATGATTCTACACTTATAGCAGCAAATGAGCAAGAAATGTTTAATCTCCTGCGAAGAGTTGAGTACGAAAGCAATAAATTTGGTCTGAAAATCAATAAAGCTGAGACAAAAATAACGGTGGTCGACAGATTCCACACTATTCAACAAACTAACATGTAACGGGAAAACCAGATAGTGGACAGTTTATTAACTAACGATCGTAACTGTGAAACAAAAATTCGGAAACATATTGGTATGGCAAAAAATGCGATGAGTCGCCTAACTAAAGTTTGGAAAAACAGATCTATCTCGTAAAATATCAAGATGAGACTGGTGAATGTCCTTATATTCTCAATATTTCTATATAAGACAAAGACTTGAACTCTTCTCGGATGCCAGCGCCAAAAAATTATTGCCTTTAAAATGTGGTGTTGAAAAAGAATGCTGCGCATACCTTAGACAGCTCAGAGGACAAATAGAGAGAAGATCATAAAAATGACCACTAACTAAATGGTCCGATTAAATTAAGAATTTAGCTGGAAACTCATTCTAAGAAGATCTCAGAGCAGCTGAAGATAGAGACAAATGGAGAAAAATTGTTAGGAATATTGGAAAAATCATGATCCCCAGTTGATAAGAGTATCCCGTTGTCTGGGTTTATCGTTTCTCTCAAAAATATTCTCTCCGTATCCTAACACTTGCTTTTAAGTTAGACATTCTCATTCTCGTTGTAATATAAATTAAACCTAGATGGAAAGAAAAAGAAAAGAAAATAAGAAAAAAGACAATAAATTAAACCAAATAGAAAGGAAAAACGGGTACTTTATCTTTTCAGTCAAATGGAATAAATTGATGGTCATTGTTGAGAACATTCGAACATCCCTCCTATCACGCCAATTCAAACCAACAATCCCGTCATCTGTTTGTTTCGCTGAGAAATCTCCTCGTTTTAGTTTGGTACACATCATGTCTTGTGACATGCATTTTCTATTTGCTCTCATCGTCCCCACCAAATGAATGTTGTTCTACCTCAGTCAATAAGCCAAAGATATGCTGGTATAATAACTGTCAGTATATAATGTTCTACCATCAACCAAGATCTTTGGCTAAAACCATAACTGTATTTTCTGACATTTCGGATTCAGTGTTTTTCGATTTGCCGCAATAAACCAGAAGGTTCCATATATAACCTTTTGGAGTACAAAGTTTAAATATTTTCATGCCATACTTTGCGGCCTTATTTGGAATATACTGCAGGAATAACAACCTGCTTCTCCAAGCAACTAGAGACTCATCAACACAAATTTTCTCACCCGGGGTAAAAACCTTTTGATAGTTACATATCGATAACTTCGCGAACTTTATACAATCTATCTTCTTTGTTTGAAGTTTCATTATCAGCAAAGCGTAGAAATTTGAGAATAATTTCAAAGCGATTTCTGGTAATCACTGTGCGTACTAAAGGTATATTGTATAATATATGGCTTTTCCAATTGTAGCGTTTTAAATTTTTTTTAACTACGAAATATTTATGTATTTAAAAATTTTTAAAGACGCCCCTGTTTATCTGTTTGCAACGGAAGTTAAAATGTTACAATATATTGCGTTCTATTTTTTTACGTTTCTGAAGTCAAGTTGAGGAATGTCTCAAGGTTAATTTTCGAGTTAATTCGGCTAATTTAAGGAGTGCGGATAGGAAGGGGAAGGTTTTTTACCGGTCTTGAAACGAATTGAGCGTCAGGTTTAAAGAGACCATCGAAGGAAACGGGTCATTGTTATGTGGTGAGGAGAAAGCCGGTATAGTTTGCGGGAAGTAAGTGGAATTTTACTCTTATGTGATATGTCGAATTTAGAAGAGTATCCACTCGATTTGATGTTCTAAAAGATTTGTGTTAACATCTGAAAAGTAACTAAGATGGTTCCCGTTTTCAAGATTTGCATAAGTGTCCCCTTCAACCTCGCTTTGTTCCTGTTCTGTTCCTGAAGCAGTTTTGTATTTGAATATGCCAGTTTCAACCTCGAATAGATCTAGTTTTTCTTCAATCGTGTCCAGATACCTAGTTCAACTCAGAAATGTTAGTAAGTCCAGCAAATCCCGTTTAATACTTAGAAGTCTCAGTGCAAAATTTTATGTGAATTAAAGGTAACATTTTGTGTTTAATTTTCATAGTAAAATAGACCTTTTTTTTTAAATAACAATAATTGCTTTCATTACAATTTAAATAAGATAATATGTATTTTATATTGTAAATCAAGATGTGGTTATGCTGTCAATCTATTTGTTCTGTGTCATCAAAATTGAATGTTGACATATGACAGCTAGCTTTAAGTTGTTTTTTGAGACATATTTTTGTTTTTTTCTTGAAAAGGTTAAACCTTAGGATATTTTCATTTATAAAGATATCCTTAATTTCAATAATCTAAATTGGCTACAGTGATAAATAACCTAATAATAATTTTGAAAGATTTTGTAGCAATCCCATTGTAAACAGATAGGACAATGTAAGTTTTTTCTTTGTAATTTTGTATTTTGCAACTATTAATATAGTATATTTTTTGTGCCATTTGTATTTTTGTAACTGTTGGTTTGAGACAAAAATAAATGTTTAAATTATTTGTCTGATTATTTTGTTTTTCTTTATTTTAGAATAATCTCCTAACCCTTTATGTGTTTTTTTATTTTAGGGATATTTTTCCCAAATCCAGCAAGATTAGGATCCTTCAAAGCGGCGCCCTTATTCTAAATTGCTAGAAGCCCTTCCTTGTTGTCTTATTTGCCCAGTTGTCCAGGAGATTTGTGTAAATATCCCTTTATTTCATTTTCTGGTAGTTACCCCAATCCGACACCTTTATCATTCACGTACCCACGACATTAGCTCTCCAATTAACTCCTGAGTGCCGTCCGCACCAGTGTATCGATTTGTTCTGCTTGCCCTATCTCAACCCCCTTAGTTTCTGTCCCCAATTTTCTACCCCCATAATCTTACCAAACCCATATAACCAATAAGTGCTAAGAAGGAACGTATTTCCTCGACAGTTACTGGTTGCCACCTATGTAGTCATGATTGATCAGAAATATCTGTGGACAAAAGATATTGCGTTGCATATAAGTTGGTCTGTTCCAGTATTTTCGATATAATGTCAGGAGTCACAAATACTTTAAAGTAATCTATGGGGTCGGCATCTGCTAGAATTCCTGCATAAATTTCTTTCACACCAGATCTTCTGTTACTTCAATAGCCCGAGGATCATCATGAGTGGGCATGTGCCAAGACTAATTTTGTATCTTTTGTTTTACCCATTCAGTTTCTGAATATATCTGATTATCTTCATCCTGCTGTTGAGAATTTTGGCCACCACCATTAGGTTCTGGAGAAGAATGGTGTCGCTTTCTGGAAGTTGACGGCTGATTCCATTAATCACTGTCACGGTGTCATTGCTTATATCTAAACCCAGTTTATAAAGTCTGGATCATTGTCAAAGTTGTCACATGAGAAATACATCTTAATCAAAGTCTACTAAATCAGTAAAAGCACAAGTAAAGTACTTTACACGTACACAATAACACTATTTTGTTCATAGAATTGTTTTTTACTTTCCAGCACCATTGTTTTTATCGGATTGTCTTTAGCAAACACTGATGTTTTTAGAATAGTTAAAACATTCTAAGGAAAGAAGTTGGTCAGTCAGAATCTGAAAAGAAATAAAAATATATTAAAAACAAGGTGTGTATCTTTTTTGATACACATGGCCCTTACGAAAGTCTTTTCGAACATTTCGAAGGCCTTCGAAAAACTTTAGGCTATACCAATATATCGAAAATGATACACACTTGAAAAATACAAAAATAAGCCGCATATAAATAAAAAAACTGCTTCAGTCACCCTAAAATAACATAAAAAACTCTATTCATTCAAAATAACATTTTGGCCCAGAATGAAAATTTTGTGAACTAGCGTGGCGCTGAAGGTGTTTGACTGTTACTAACACAAAGAAATACAAGGTGTTTCAAAAAAGGTAACTCCGTCTCTAGGGTAGGTAAAAAATTTAAAAATAATTGGGGTTTGTTTAGTAAAAAATTTTTGTAACGCCATCCGTTTTCAAGATGAAGAAAAAAAAAATTTACGCATTTTTTACGATTTTGCCGAAACTACTGGCAACATTGTAATGAAATTTTATACGAATATGTTTTGGAAGCTGATACATCCCATGAATTTGTTTTTATATCTGATTCTCATAGAGGGCGCTAGTTACAAGGATCGTACTAAGTATTAGTCAATATAACTTTTTTAAGAGTATAATTATTAATCAAAATTTCAAGTAAACTTAAACACCATTCAATTTTACACGAAAAAGGTACTCTTGGTAAAACTCGATACTGTGTACCGTTTTCGAAATATTTGGATTTGAAAATTATGAAGTACTAATTGATGCTGGTAGTAATGATAAAGTTCTAATAGGTATACCTCTATTTTCTCCAAGTGTGCCATGAAAATCTGACATTTATTGATTGTTATGACGATAAATCAACAATAATTAGAGTTTTGAAACCTTTTTATTTGTAAAATCAAATCAAAATGTACTCAAATGTTGAATACACTGACATGTTATTAACCTTGGGCGAATGTTTAGGATGTTCTAGTGCAGCTGTGGCACGTTATGCAGAAAAGTTTCCTAAAAGAAACTTACCAAGTAAAAAAACATTTAGAGCCGTTGAACGACGTTGTCGAGAAACTGGGAATGTGAGACCAAATAAAATAAATTCTGGTAGACCAAGAACAACAAGAACAATTAATAAAGAAAATAATATTTTAAATTTACTTGATCAAGATCCAACAGTTAGCGTAAGGAATATAGCAAGACAAACAATTACTTCTTCTTCAAGTACTTGCCGGATACTGAAAGAACAGCAATTACATCCTTATCATTACAGACAAGTCCAATAGCTCTTGCCAGATGATCTACCGGTTAGAGTGGATTTTTGTGAATCATTGCAACAAAGGACAGCCCACAATCCAAATTTTTTAAAATACATTCTTTTTACGGACGAGGCCACCTTTACGCGACAAGGTATGTTTAACTCCCATAATGCACACTACTGGTGTGATGAGAATCCACGAGTCAAAAGGGTATCACATTACCAACACTCGTTTAAAGTTAATGTTTGGGCAGCAACTTTAGGTAACAAATTAATAGGTTATTATATTCTACCTTGAAATTTAAATGGTGATATGTATCTTGATTTTTTAAACAATTCCTTATTCGAGATATTAGAAGATTTAATGCTAAACGAGCGAAGATCTTTATTTTTTATGCGCGATGGAGCTCCACCACACTTTGATAGAAGGTGTCGTAATTGGTTGAGTAATCATTTTCCGAATCGATGGATTGGTAGAGGTGCAGAAGCTCCGATTCATTGGCCTCCTCGGTCATGCGATTTTAACCCTTTAGACTACGCAGTTTGGTCGTATATTAAGGAAAAAGTCTATGCTACAGAGGTAAATTCACGCCAAGAATTGGAAGAAAGAATTCAACGTCAATTTAATGACATCATAGCTGATCCCCTACCGTTTAGAAGGTTAATGGAATCTTTAGAAAAAAGAAAAGACTTGTGCATTCGCGAAAACGGAGGGCATTTTGAACACTTACTGTAATTGAATTTTATTTTATGTTCTTAATCATTAATTTAATTTTCTTCTTGTGAGTTTTGTTTAATTACTAACTATTTTATACCAGCAACAATTATTACTTCATAATTTTCAAGTCAAAATATTCCGAAAACTGTACACAGTATCGAGTTTTACCAAGAGTACCTTTTTCGTGTAAAATTGAATGATGTTTAAGTTTACTTGAAATTTTGATTAATAATAATTATACTCATAAAAAAGTTATATTGACTAATACTTAGTACGATCCCTCCTTAGGAACTAGCGCCCTCTATAAGAATCAGATATAAAAACAAATTCATGGGATGTATCAGCTTCCAAAACATATTCGTATAAAATTTCATTACAATGTTGCCAGTAGTTTCGGCAAAATCGTAAAAAATGCGTAAATTTTTTTTTCTTCAACGCCCTGTATCTTGAAAACGGATGGCGTTACAAAAATTTTTTACTAAGCAAACCCCAATTATTTTTCAGTTTTTTACCTACCCTAGAGACAGGGTTACCTTTTTTGAAACACCCTGTATAGACACAACACAATAATCCATAAATCTCTAATTATTTAAATTAGACATAATTTGATACTTCATACGCCACTCTAAGCACTGTGCTGGAAAATCCAAATCCAATAGTTTTCCAAATGATATCAAAAAGTGCAATTTTAAAATGTTTCCTTCTTGTTTAAAGTGATTTGGTAAGTATTCTGTATATATTTCCCATATTTAAGATAAGTTTATTATAAACTCGTAAGCGGAAGCACCTCCACTGTCTTGAATACTTCCAAATCCACTCCCGAGTGAACTCATATAGCATCGACGCCCCCTAGCAAGCTGGTAGTGCAAGAAGACGAATTCGGGCTATAATGGGGGTCATGCATCACGTCCAGATGAAAGTTGTTCCTGGATCAGCAGGTTTGTCCGTCCGGGGTAGAAAGTAGGAGAGGGTGGTAGCCGCCTCTCTGTACCCCAGGCCCCACGTCTGTCTGTCCGCTTGAATTATGGCGGCCGCGCCTACCGATAACATGCTTTAATTAAAATGCTGTCTTACCAGGATTGATGTCCCGCCCGCCGTTTAACATTACCTCAAACTTACTACTTGCAGGAATTATTGCTTCGGTTCTTTCAAGGAGACGTCGAGGAAATCACCAGTGCCGTCTTTCGATTGCGAAGGTTTCTCGGCATTATCGGAGGCGAATTCGATAATGCATAAAGGGATGTGAAAAATTTACTTATAATTTACTTGAAAGGGATGAAAATATTCCGAGTAAGGAAACTATATTTATTATACAAAATAACAGTTTTTCTACGATCTGCTTTTAGGAAATCGTTTTTTTTGCAACAAAAGTTTTTTTTTCGTTTACGATTTTATCTTCATAAAAAATTATTTTAAAAACACCAAAACTATCACAACTGATCTTCAGCTAACACTAAAATGTCAATGGATCTAATCTATATACTTTTTTTTCTCGACTTCGATGGCAACGTACCTCTTAACTCCCAGTCAATACAAAATAGATCACATAATATACACCACATATTAAAACAAGTAGAAAATATCAGTACTTGGGAATTGAAGAAGTACTAAGGAACGTCAACAAAGATAGAGAACTGCAAAAGACTGTTAAACATAGAAAAGGGTCTTATCTGGGACATATAGTAAGGAGAAGTCGATAAAAAAATGTTAAAACTGATCCTTAAAGGCAAAATATAGGGCCGTAGAGCTGTAGGAAGAAAACAAGTTTCGTGGTTAAAAAACATTCGTAAATGCACTCAGATGTCAAATGCAGGACATTTATTCCATATTGCAGAAGATCGAGAAGATCGCCAGCGTTGAATAATTCTGATATGGCACGTGAAGAAGAAGAAGAACTACCTCTGTAATTTTCTGGCTGTTTTTTATCTCCTTTTTTGAATAGTGGAATTAGAAAAACGCTCCTTGATAGACCCATTGATCAGAAAAGAAGAGGAAGAAGAAAGTGTCTTGATAACATCGATGAAGACATGAGATATGGAAAAATGTTTTAACACTAGAAAGTCGGAGGAGCCAATTTGGCCCCTGTTGCGATTTGAAGTTATTGTAGTTCTTATTAGTTATAGTCTTAGTTATTTGACACAATAATAATTTCATAATTTATAACTTTTAATATTTTGATAGAAAGTCTTATTTAACGCAAAAAAATATTGTTTACTAAATTTATTAAATGGATTTTCTAATAAACCTACCATATAATTCTGAAGGGGCCAAACTGGCCCTGTATTAATTATTATCGTTTTCTCGGAAATTCGACGATTTCTTTTAACTTTCTATCGGATAGATAAAATTATGTTTATGTTCGTTTATTCCTAGAAGGTATTTTGTTACATACTGTTTGTTCCTTGAAAGTATTTTGTTTATTGAGCGGTTTATTAGGTTCTGCTGACTCTCGTTTCTAGAATATTGAAACATTCGTTCAATTGTGAAAATTCAAGACTACTGTAAAGATGTCTCGTCGTGGACTATCAGAGCTTGAACTTCTTGAAGAAATACGAAAAATACAAGAAGATGTTTCGGGAGGTGAATCTGAATTTGCAGAAAATAATGAGCCAGATGATGAACAATACGTACCACCACAAAATAATGATTCAAGTGACTCTGATGCTTAAGAGCAGTTAGAAAGTTTTATTGTACAAGACTCACCAATTTATGTAAACACTGCTTCTACAACTCAACAGCACCAGTCAGCTAATTTTATTGTGAATCCAAGTGCATCTCAGCCAAGTCACAAGAGAAAAAGATGTCAACAAGGAAAAACTATTTCAATCGGAGACACCGCACAATCGAAAGACGGAACAACGTGGAAAGTTATTGATTCTGGATCAGTACCTGGTAAGATTATGATTTTTAGTATCTTCATATTCATTAAATGTTTGATCATTACAGGACGCCGCGCTCAGCACAACATTTATCGAGAGGAATCAGGTCCTACGTCGTATGCAAAAAGGAACGTGAGGAACAATTGTGTGATAATTGCTTGGCATCTAATAATCAACGACAGCATGTTACGTCATATAAAAGAATGCACTATTGCAGAAGCACATCGATGTTTGAAAAATGACACATGGACTATAACTTTGGAAGAACTGGAGGCTGCCCTTGCTATTATGTACACAAGAGGAGTCTACGGCGCCAAAAATTTCCCAACCAACAGCTTGTGGTCAACAGTATGGGGTCCTCAGTTTTTTAGGCAAACTATTCCACGAGAAAGATTCAAGGATATTATAAAATATCTCAGATTTGACATAAAGCAAACGAGATCTGAACGATTGAAAACCGACAAATTTGCTCTAGCCTCTGCGGTTTGGAATGGATTTATAGAAAATAGTGGTGCATGTTACAAACAGGGAATAAACCTTACTGTGGACGAACAACTACTACCTTCTAAAGCTAGGTGCCCGTTCACACAGTGCATATCAAATAAGCCGGATAAGTTTGGCATACAATTTTGGCTTTTGACATGCGTGGAATCAAAATATATTGTAAATGGTTACCCTTATACTGGCACTGATCATCTACGCAAGAAAGATACAAGTGTTGGTGAACATGTTGTTTTGCGATTAATGGAAAATCAACTGGAAAAGGCCAAAAATGTTACGACAGATAACTACTTTACATCGTTAAAATTGGCCAAGCCATTGCAAAAAAAATCAACAAGTCTTGTGGGTAGTTTGAATCGCAACAGAAAGGAAGTTCCTCTAAGTGTAAAGAGTAAAAATGGAGAATTATATGTTACCCATATATTCCAGAGCGACGAAAAGATAACACTTACTGCATACCAAGGAAAGAGTCACAAAAATGTGCTGTTGTTGAGCTCATTACATCAATCAGTGGATGTTGCTGTCGATGGAAAAAAACTTCCTCAAACAGTAAGTTTTTATAATAAAACAAAATACGGGGTTGATGTAGTGGATCAAATGGCGCGTCTTTATACTACAGAAGTTGCTTCAAGACGATGGCCAATGCACGTGTTTTATAACATTCTTGACTTAGGAGCAATAAATGCATGGATTATTTATAAAGAAGTTACTGGAAGTAAAATCAGTCGTCGTAAG
Organism: Diabrotica undecimpunctata; assembly: GCF_040954645.1. Lineage (NCBI taxonomy): Eukaryota > Metazoa > Arthropoda > Insecta > Coleoptera > Chrysomelidae > Diabrotica > Diabrotica undecimpunctata. The sequence goes on from NC_092807.1 coordinate 6,274,527, forward strand.
TTTATTCTTCAGCTGTGTGAAGAATTACGGGCTCCATACCTTGCCACCCGAAATCTGGTACTATACCCAGCACCACCGGATTTACCAACCACCATCACTGTTACTAGCCAAAAAAGAAAAAAATGTCAGTTAAAAATGT